>NC_056728.1:686687259-686832259 GCF_019279795.1 Protopterus annectens | reverse complement strand
GCAAATGAGTAAGGCTACAAGCTGCTTCTGTAGTGCAGGGTTTGATTCCCTTAGCCTTCATTTGTCTACTGTGTCACTCTAATCAAGTCACTTTACCAGACAGTGCTCCTAGGCTGCTCTTGTAAAGTGGCACTTGCATTTAGTGGACTGTACAAAACTGTTAGCAAATGTGTTGCACTTTTATCTTTTAAATTTCTGCTTCCTTCACATACACAGTATGGGTCCCAGCACCTGTCTGGTAGTTTAATCGGTTGTCATATTCACTTTCAATAAATGTGACTTTCAAGGCAAGATAAGTGTACTGTTGTTCATGCTAAGGCTGCTTTTTGGTGTTAGACTGCTTTTTTTTTTTTTTAACAAATGGCTGTCAGTGTTTTTGCTGTAAAGTAAGAAATCTATCCATCCATACATACATCCATCTGTCCACAACCTCTTTTCACATTTTTGCTCATTGGGTTGGGTGTCATTTCAAGAATGACAGTCATCTAGAGCCAAGGTTCACACCACCAGATGGCTAGCCCTTCCACAAAATAACAGTTAAATACCCTATACAGTGATTGTTACATTGTGATGGAAGGGCTAGTCTTAGGTGGTATGAAGTCCTAGGCAAAGAGGTCCACACTCCCCATGTACTGTTCCCCTGGCACATGTCTTGGTCTTTGTTTTAGCCTTCAGATTTTTCCTGTATCTTTCCTACAGACCAGTGACAAGTGGAGTACCACAGGGTTCAATCCTGGGTCCTCTTCTGTTTGGTATCTACTTTTCTGACATACAGGCTAACACAGAAGGTCTTTGGCTAACGAAGTTCGCAGATGACTACAAACTAGGAGCTATAATCGAAACTGCTAATGATGTGGACATCCTACAAAAGGGCCTCACTGAGACAGATGCCTGGTTTCAAAGTCATGGCCTCAATATCAGTACTGAAAAGTGCATTGTCATCCCCTTTGGTAAAAACTCTGTACCGATGAGCTACCACATAGGTGGTAGTCTACTTAACACCGGAAGTGTGATAAGAGACCTTGGGACACAGGTGGACAGTTGTCTCTCCTTTGATAATCATATCGCCACAGTAGTCAGGAAATCCTTGCACACCTAATCACAAAAGGTTTCTCATCCAGGAAAAAAGAGGTCATTGTTCCCTCCACTCGTCACTCATTAGACTACACCCCTTTTGGTATGTACCTTACAAGACATCTACAACAACTGAAAAGGCCGCAGAAATACCTCATAAGTTCATAGGCTGGTACTAGGCTATCGGCCTTAGGGCCTATACAAGCCTAGCCATAACAATTCCCTGACTATTTCTTCCCATAGTATTTATTTCCCTGGACCCCTGTCTAGCAGGGTGACTGACGTGATCCCTGGGGTGAATTTCCTATCTCCCATCTAATCGTCAAGGTTCCTTTTAAAGACGGCCAAAGAGGCACTCTGCTTGACATGTATGAGCAGTCTTTTCCAGAGTCTGGGGAGTCTCTGTGTCAGGAACCTATCCCTCCAGCATGTTTTGTTCATTGTGATCACAAGGTTTAGATCCCTGGAGTGTGTGGCTCTGAGGGATTGGGATTTCTTTAAGTGTAGCATGTCCTACAGCTCTGGGTTTGACATGGCCTTGTATGTTAAGCAGAGATCACCTCGGAGTAGATGATATGCGACAGTGTATAGCTGGAGTTTTTTTAGATGGTCAGCATAGGGCATCTGCTTTAGGCCTGTGATTCTTTTAGTGAGGTATTTCTGTGGCTTTTCCAGTTGTTGCAGATGTCTTGAGAGGTACATACCAAATGGGGTGTTGTATTCTATAATGGGTCTAATGAGGGATATGTTATACAGTGGGACAATGACCTCCTTTTTTCTGGATGAAAAGCCCTTAGTGATGAGGTGTGCCACATAGAAGGATTTCCTGACTATTGTGGCAATGTGGTTATCAAAGGTGGGACCACTGTCCACCTGTGTTCCCAAGTCTCTTATCACACTTTTGGTGTTTACTGTACTGCCACCTATGTTGTAATTCATGGGTACATGTTTTTTCCCAAAGGGGATAAATATACATTTCTTGGCACTGAGCTTGAGCCGATGGCTCTGGCACCAAGCATCTGTTTCTGTAAGGCCCTTTTGTAGAATATCCACATCATTTGGGGATTCAATAATGTCTCCCAGTTTGCAGTCATCTGCAAACTTTGTTAGCCAGAGTCCCCTAGTGTTGGTATGTACTTCAGAGAAGTAGATGCCAAACAAGAGCAGTCCCAGGACTGAACCCTGAGGTACTCCACTTGTTACTTGTCTGGAGCTAGATTTGGAGTTGGCTACTTTTATAGTGTGGGTTCTGTCAGTAAGTCAGTTGGCAACCCATCGAGTGAAGTAGGGATTAATGTCCAGCTTAGTAAGTTTATCTATGATTCCAGAGTGGGGGATGGTGCCGAAGGCCTTGGCGAGGTCTAGATAGGCTGTGTGGACTGCCTTACCCTCATCCACAGCTCTGGAGACTGATTCGAAGAAGTCACAAAGAGGATTACCAGCCTCAAACGGATGCCCTAAGCAGACCGTCTCAAAAAAACTCCAGCTTTACTCCTTCGCATATCGCCTACTCAGAGGTGATCTCTGCCTAACATACAAAGCTATGTCAAACCCAGAGCTGTTGGACATGCTACACTTAAAGAAATCCCAATCCCTCCAAACTACATGCTCTAGGGACCTAAACCTTGTCACCACAATAAACAGAACATGCTGAAGGGATAAATTCCTGTCCCAGAGCCAATACTCTGGTACAAACTACCTATCTATATCAAACAAAGCTCCTCATTAGCACTCTTCAAGAAAAATCTTGATGATTGGATGGGAAATAGGAAATTCACCCTGGGGATCACCTCTGTGGTTCTGCTCGACAGGGGCACAGGAATATAATTTTCTTGGGTAGCGAAAGCCAGGGTACCTTTTTGGCTAGGCTTATATAGGCCCTAGGGCCAAAAGCCTAATACCTACCTATGAACCTATGTCTCAGGTGATGAAAATTGCAGTGGAATAACTATATATGAAATTATTTAATTAAGCTAGGGGTTGGGGGGACATTATGTCCCTCAGAATCCATGGGTTTTACATGCTCTGAGGTCCCCTGACCTTTGATACAATTATAGCTTTTACAAATTTCATTACTAAGGAAAAAACTTACTTTTTCTTTACAACTAGAAATAGGTTGCATCTAAGGCTTAAGCTTCAAAGTTGACAAAATTGTAGTTACCTGTAAACTGGGCAGTGGTTACCCATAAGAAGAGAAATGCTTGTGAGGGCACACTGTATCTGGTTAAAGTGCCTACCTTCCAACAATCTCCCCCCCAAAAAAGAGTCACCTTCTGTGTATCCCTCTTGTGTTAAGTGACAGAGGTAATCCAGAGGGCTCGAATGAAATCTGGTATTCCACCTATTACACAGAGAGTGACAGAACTAACAAGAAACAGAGTATAAAGGATTAGTCCATATAAAATCACTTTAGCTATCAGGTCTAGGAGACTCTGTCTCTGATACCCTCCCTGTGGGAGGAATAAAGATACCTTGTTGATGTTTCCAGTAGTTTATTCAGATAAGTAGGTAGATGGATGAGTGTTCATGTTCTAATACATTACATTCAACAGGTCAGTTATTTAAAGGCAGTTACAGACAATGGTGGGAGGGTCCATGGGAGCTGATTGGAGAAAAATCTGGGAGATAGAAAAACAAGAAGTCAATCCCAGGTTAGAGGCTAGTCCTCATACCTCTCAACTGTACAGATTTTTGCAGAATGTCCAGATTTTTGGTACATTTTTCATAACATTGTTGTTTTCTGGCAAATTAGTGGCAAATTATTAAAGACTGAAGTTAGAAAATAATGATAGACATTTGAGTTTTAGACTTCATACCCTTCAGAAGATTCATGCTAATGCAAAACCTGTTATTTTATCAACTTTCTAAGTTTGTATGAGCAATATTTAAAATTTGTCCTTATTTTTGGGCCTTTGTCCCACTTTTATGTATGGCTTTGTCTAGATTTCTTGCTCTGAGAGGTTGACAGGTATGGTCCCTTATTTGAATGTTCCTGAAAGACCCATGAGGGGTTTACCAGCTCAGCAGCTCATTCTTAGTTAAAAGGTTTTATTTTTAACTTCTAAGAAACAAAACATGACAACATACTATGAGCTACAATTATAGAACTATATCTAAGAAAACACTTTTGCCTGAGCTTCATCAGGTCCATCTAATGAAGTGGTTTGCACTTTGATCATTAAAAATGCCTGCTTTTACGAGGCTATCAACAGACTTTATTAGTCTGTTTTGTAACACTTTTAAACTGAGAAGCTGTGTCTGCATCAGTGGGGCTCATAGTCCTTGCAGTCAAGTATGAAAGCTTTATTACCAAACTTTTTCCAGTGTATCACATGTAATATGAGAGGCTGTGCCCAATTTTACAGGGCTCATTATATCCAGAGATATAATATGAAAGGCTAATATTCTCTTGTATAGAAAAAAAAAGGTTTACAGTGCCTGTTTATAAGAGGCTGATATACATGATTATTGTGACCAGTCCCCATTCTTCTTCCTCTTGATGAAGACAGACCTTTTTATACGCAGGGGAGGTAGCCACTTAAAGCTACACTAGGTGATTCCCATTTTTGAACAATACATGTATCCAGAGAAATAGCATACAGTGGAAAACAAGTCACATTGCTCATTGTTTACAGAGCTCATAAATGTGCACAGGTAGGAGGAAAAAAAATTTGAGACCTTAGAACCTTTTGTGTAGGCTTTCTGTGCTTATCGAATAAAAATCCACCAAGTGGTGAACTGCAGAGTATACAGAAAGTTTTAATAAACATAAGAATCTCAGATCTTCTTTGAGCATAGGCAAGTTGTCCCTATGGTGTAAAGAGTATAGCAAGGTACAGTGGTTCCCGGGAACAACAGTTTTCATTGTACTGCAGATTATAGAAATTTTGTTAAATGCAGGCCCAGTGGCTACTGTATCTACACCTGTTTGCAGTGGGATAGCTGCAGTGAGAGGTGGAATGCTCTTGGTGACAGAGCATGGTTTTATGGTACTCCAGTCTGGGGTCTTCACTGTCAAGCTTCTTCCTGAGTCTAGGAGCTACTGAGTGCTCTTCTGCTCAGATTCTTCCTCTCTCTAGGTTCCAAGTGGTGAAGTCAGGGCTTTTCTGTTCAGATTTTTCCTCTCTTCAGGTTCCAGGTGCCTTAGGTCAACTGGTGCCCTAGGCAAAAGGCCTCCACGGCGCCCCCCACCACATAACCCACTGCCCCCATCTTGGTCTACCTACATCAAATAAATACTGGAAAAGCACCCCTACTAGAACGGCACCCTAGGCAGTCGCCTAGTTGGCCTATGCCTAAGGCCAGCTATGTCAGGTGGTAAAGTTAGTTCAAACGAGAGGGCTAGATAGCTCTGTGCCTGGCTAGATAAAGGGCTGGAAACTGGAAGGGATCAGGTGGAAGGGAAGTTAACCAATCATCTGAGAGAGCAGGGTGGTGCTATGGGGCCCAGGGTGGGGTTAATTGATGTAAGAGACAACATTTCAAATAACTGAAAGCTGCCGTTTGTTTGTGCACATCATGAGGTTAAAAGAAAAATGCTTTCAAAGCCATGACAGTTACTTTTTAGATTTGTACACATCTAGAGATCACAAAATAATAATAATAATAATAATAACTATAATAATAATAATGTGACTTGTTTTCCATGTCACTAGTTCACCATATAAGCCATGCTAATGTAGATGCATTGCTTTACAAATGTAAATGTAAATGTAGACCTGGTTCAAGGCTCCAGAGAGCACCCCTGCAGTACCAGGCTACAACTCTTACCACACTTTTCGGCCACCAAACCAGGATCGAAACACTGAAGGTGGAGGAGTGTCCATATTTACCAAGGATATTCACACCACCAGGTTAGTTGCCCAACACAATGCGTCTGAAATTCTCCAGGTGCAACTAACACTAGGTAAGACTGCAATCCAAATTGTAGCTTGCTACAGATCCCCCACCATGCCCCAAGATTCTCACTACACCTTTCTAAACATACTGGAAAATATTAATATACAACCAAACACCCTAATACTGGGTGATTTCAACTACCCTGCCATTAACTGGGAAAACTACTCGTGCACCAACACCTTTCCCCAACGGTTCTTGGAATTCATAAATTCCAATGTCCTGGATCAACTAATCCATAGTCCCACCAGGGGCTCCAATATCCTAGACCTGGTCATTACCAACATGGGAAATCGATGCTCCACAACTATGGTCACCCCCTTGTTGGTCAGGTCAGACCATAAGCTAATCCCCCTTAACATCCACATCCCACCCCCACCCCCCAGTAAGGAAACCTCCATAAAAAACTTCTCCAAGGCCAACTTCATGCTACTCAAGTCAGAAGTTACAAACTTCATGACACCCATGCAGATGGGAACTGAAAGTTCAACTGCTGAGTCCTACACTAAGGCACTGTACGAGCACATCCACTCATGCATGAATCGTGCCATCCCAAATAGAACCAAGATGCTCTCCTCCAAAAAAAAGGAAGCCAATTTGGTGGTCCCCTGCCATAAACAAACTTTACAACAAAAAGAAAAAACTGTTGTAGAAAAGAGGAAAATCCCAGGATGCAAAAAAACTCCCTTACCAGCCTCAGTAAGAAGCTGAGATCCCTCATAAAATCCCCAAAGCTAGTTACGAAAATAAAATTGCCAAAGATTCCAAAGACAACCACAAGGCATTCTATAACTATGTCAAGAATCTAAATGGCAATGCTCAGATCTGCTCTGAGCTACAACAGAATGACATTAAATATACTGATCCCAAGGATATTGCCAATATCCTGGCAGATCGATTCAGTGCCAACTTCACCCCCCTCTCACCCCCTAAATGGCCCATCTCAGTACTGGAAGATTGCCAAATTCTGGTAATAATGGCCACACAGGTAAAAAACGCACTCTCCAAAGCTAAGAATAAAGCATCCATGGGATCAGATGACATCCCGGGCTGTGTACTGCATGAACTACAAAATGAACTGGCACCTCACCTAAGTGTCATGTTTAATCATACCCTCACCTCAGGCTTCGTGCCCACTGAGTGGCGCACAGCTACAGTTATCCCACTCCACAAGGGGGGATCCACCTTGGATCCCGGGAACTACCGCCCCATCAGTCTGACGAACCTGATCTGCAAGGCCATGGAATGTATTATCATGGAACTTATAAACAAAGACATTGCCAACCTTAAAACACTGGACCCCACCCAGTTTGGGTTCATGAAGGGCTGATCTTGTCTCCTGAACCTTATTGACTTCTTTGAATTAGTCTCCAGAGCCATGGGCAAGGGTAAGGCAGTCCACACCGCCTATCTGGACCTTGCCAAGGCCTTTTGACACCATCCCCAACTCTGGAATCATAGATAAACTTACTAAGCTGGGCATTAATCCCTACATCACTCGATGGGTTGCCAACTGACTTACTGACAGAACCCACACTGTAGAAGTAGTTGACTCCAAATCCAGCTCCAGACAAGTGACAAGTGGAGTACCTCAGGGTTCAGTCCTGGGACCTCTCTTGTTTGGCATCTACTTCTCTGAAGTACAGGCCAACATTAAGGGACTCTGGCTAACTAAGTTCGCAGATGACTGCAAACTGGGAGACATTACTGAATCCCCAAATGATGTGGATACTCTACAAAAGGGACTTACAGAAACAGATGCTTGGTGCCAGAGCCATGGGCTCAAGCTCAATGCAAAGAAATGTATAGTTATCCCCTTTGAGAATAAACATGTACCTGTGAATTATCACATAGGTGGCAGTACACTAAACACCGAAAGTGTGATAAGAGACTTAGGGACACAGGTGGACAGTGGTCTCACCTTCAATAACCACATCGCCACAACAGTCAGGAAATCCTTCTATGTGGCACACCTCATCACTAAGGGCTTTTCATCCAGAAAAAATGAGATCATTGTCCCGCTGTACTCATCCCTCATTAGACTCATTATAGAATACAATGCCCCATTTGGTATGTACCTCTCAAGACATCTGCAACAACTGGAAAGGCCACAGAAATACCTCACTAAAAGAATCACATGTCTAAAGTAGATGTCCTATGCTGACTGCCTTAAAAAACTCCAGCTATACTCTGTCGCATATCATCTACTCTGAGGTGATCTCTGCTTAACATACAAGGCCATGTCAAACCCAGAGCTGTTGGACATGCTACACTTAAAGAAATCCCAATCCCTCAGAGCCACACGCTACAGGGATCTAAATCTTGTCATCACAATAAACAAAACATGCTGGAGGGATAGGTTCCTGACCCAGAGACTCCCCAGACTCTGGAATAGACTGCCCATACATGTCAAGCAGAGTGCCTCTTTGGTCCTCTTCAAAAGGAACCTTAATGATTGGATGGGAGAAAGGAAATTCACCCCGGGGATCACGTCAGTCGCCCTGCTAGACAGGGGTCCAGGGAAGTAAATAGTGTGGGAAGAAATAGCCAGGGAATTGTTATGGCTAGGCTTGTATAGGCCCTAGGGCCGATAGCCTAGTACCAACCTATGAACCTATAATTACTTAATTAGACCGTAACTGAATAAACTACTGGAAACTTCAAAAAGATGTTATTCGTCCCACAGGGAAGGTATCAGAGAGAGAGTCTCCTAGATCTGCTAGCTGAAATAATTTTATCAAGGCTAATCCTTTATACTCTGTTTCTAGTCTTAGATGGGGATGAACTGAAAGAACATATGGTCACAGTCATATACCTTTTTGAGGTTTGATTTTGAGAATTGCTAAGGAAATAATGACAACAGCGACAGCCTCGACACAAACTATACTGACCCTTCTGTATCCACCCCTGAGCAGAGTCTAAATGGAGTCCCTAGTAAGTCAGTGTCAAAATCCACTCACAGAGCTAGGAGTATTTGCCCTCAGAAACTCTTGAGTGTTTACATGTTCTATTATGCATTTTATGCCTTATTTTTGAAAGGCCATTTGCTGCTTTTTTCCTGCTAATAAGATTTATGTATGTACCCACCAATATTATTTTCACACACACATGTGCACTGCATGATTATCTGCAGCCAAATTGGAAGAACTTCAGTTTGCTTACAGCACGTCTTTTGGATATAGGTGGAAACCAGGCAACTGGCTGAAACCCTCATAGATACAGGGAGGACAATCAGACTCCAAACAGATGGAGACAGCCTAGAACTCAAGCAGAAAGACAACTGCTGTGAGAAGGAACGCTACTCATTATGCCATGGTACCAGTGATCAGTAGATTTCCCACACATCTTTCCCAAATCACCAAAGGAAGGCACTTATTGTGTGCAATGATGAAGTTTCATTATGATGGAGACTGAAAGAAATTATGACTTTGCTACTCCTATATAAGCTGCAACACCACCCACCCGCACACATTCATGCATAAGCCATAGCTGTGATCATTTTCACACAGATTTCAGCAAACCTTTCTCTTTTTCTGGGGAATCAAATCAAACACAACTATTGGCAACCAGCAGCATCCTCCAAGCACACAGGCAAGGGGCATGGAGTCTGCAATTACTCCAACAAAGAACAAATCATAGCTCTGTGAAGAACTGCCCCAATGCATTCATGTTTCTCAAACTGAGCTGCACAGCTTTCACTGCATAGATTTCAGTTGTCCTTGATTTTGCAGAATGTCTCTGATTTTGCTTCATATTTTTGCCCTGCCCTTGTAATTGTTTGGATTTTTTAATAGTTAACTGAGCTTTACTGTCATTCCGTAGTGCCAAACATTATAGTCTTATACTAGTTCTTCAGAAAACGCATGTTACTGTAAACACTGTTGTTCTACTAACTCTCAAAATGAATTAATAAAATATTAAAAATGATCATGATTTTGGACCTTTATTCCCCATTATTTTTGTCTTTGTAAATAATTCTTGAGGAAAAATGTTGAGAGCTATGGTCACTTATCCCTGAATTTACCTCAGATTTCCTTTCCCTTGCAAAACATTTCTTTTTCTGTAAATGAGAGAGGATTAGTCAGTCAGTAATGCCAGACATTAGTTTCATACTATGTATTATTTACAAAATGCATGATGATGCACAACCTTTTGATGTCCTTCCTTATCACTGTTGCGGTATTCTTTACATAAGGGATCTCCACCCAAGGATAGCCCGACGTTTGGCCAATATACCAAAGCCTTCAGATTTTATAGGTGCTGTATGTCGCATGTATGTTCCCCATATAAGGCGTAGGACATAAAGGTGATCTATGGACGCAGACGTTTAGTATTTCTTTGTCACCAGTCAATGCCATTGTCAAATGTTGGTTTGAGCACCCTTCTGCTGTGCTGGTTGCCACGCTGTTCCAGATAAATGCCCTGTTGGGGTTTATTCTCTACCTTTTTTCATTACTGTAGTGTACTTGTGTTCATGTCATCCAGTATGGGAAAATGCCAATGTGGGAGGCAGATTCCCCAATAGGACCATCATGACCAGTGTCTTTTTTGTTTAGGCGTTTCCCACGACCATACACTGTGTTCCATCTGCCAAGTGTTTGTCCCTAAGACCCTTCATAGTCACTTATCTTACTTATCTATAAAACCTGAGGACCAATGACTTAAGCTGTTAGCTCAGGGTGCTCTGGCAGAATCCTCCCATCCCGGGGGCCAGCTGTCTTCCAAGAAGAAGGCCAAAAAGGCTAGGTCTGATCTGTCTGCTGTCCAAACTCCCCCTCCCCCCAAGGTATATTTCTAGAAGCTAGTGAAACCCCTGAAAACCATCTGGTGCTTACTTCTGATTACTCTGTTGCTACCCTATCAGAGACTGGCATGGATCTGAGTTCTCATACCTCCTTGGAGATTTTCCAACATCCAGACACTGAGGGGGAATCTCAGCTGATTATTTCTGAGAAACTGAGGGGGATTCCTCAGATTTTAGTGAGGAAAGAGATTTCTACTATGATTATTGAATCCCACCAAGGGTCTGAACCAATTACCTGTCCTTTGGGCAGACTTCCCACTCAAGAAAAAGCAAAAAACTAAACACATCACCCAAGTTGTTAAAGATACCCAATGTGAATGGCAGGATTTTACTCAGGGTCTGTTCAGTCCCTTAATGGCCTTGAAGCCTCTTCAAGGAGTGTCGTTCCCTGCTCCTCCCTGGTCTTCCACTTCTGCTAAGAGGCCTAGGGAACTGGATTCCTCAGATAAGGACTTAGACTCTAGAGAGGAATCCCTAGCTTGCTCCTTTCAAACTACCTTCCCTCTATAGTTCTGAGGAAGAGGATTCTTTGAGATCAGACTCCCCCTTGGAAGAATTATGCTTTTGGAATACTGCTGCTTGTATGATGCAATACTTTAAATGGGAGTACCCTCAGATCTCTGCCAGTCAAAAAAAGCATTATGAGCTTTTACAAATAGAGTCTCCCAAGTTTTCTGCTATTCCTCCTATTTTGGCAGCCCTTTTTTACACCCCCTCAGCCCTAAGACACCTGACAGGGTCTACAAGGTGCCTGAGGACTGCAAATATTTGTATAAGTGCCCTTCTGCTGATCCTTTAGTGGTTTCAGTTTCCTCTGATAAATCTAAGCTTTTGCCATCTACTAGGCTCCTTCCTTCAGATAAAGACAGTCTAGCTATGGAAATATTGGGTAAAAAAGTATGTACTGCTGCCACCTTGTCTTTTAGAGCTATTAATTTCTAAACCCATATGACCTGGTATGTTTTGGCCCTTCTTTTTCAGGTAGCTTAGGTGGTCTTGGACATTTCTGATTCTGATGGGAAGGTGTCAGCTCTTTCACTTCTTGGATCCATGCTTCTTCCATGGCTGCTGTTTTTGGTTTTGTGATGAGGTGTTATTCTTGGCTACATCTGCAGGCTTTACCTGATGATATTAAAGCCAAGCTGTTGGATGCTGCTCTAGATAAATAAAATGTTTTTGGATCAGCTGCTGCTGACCTGTTTAAGTCCCTCCAGTAGAACGGTAAGGCCTTTCGGGAACTGAAGCATATTTTTGTCTCCCATACCCCCCAATTCCAGAGGAATTACCCTTCAAAGTTATGGGCAGACTCACCCACCTCCCAATTGTAAGAAGGGTCCATACATATTCTCCCAGCTGAATCCACACAGACTCCTTTGTCTCAGAAGCATTCTTCTCAGGATAAGCCTGTTTCCACCTGACATTTGGCCTTCTCTTCCCCTCAGCCAGGACCCCCTGTCTCTCTGCCTCTCTCTGTCTATTCCAAATTGGTATCAGATCACCTCAGACTATTGAGTACTGCCTATCATTTGTCAGGAGTATTTAATGGTCCCCCCCCCTTTCAGGCATTCCATAACCAACTCTGGAACAGCTTCCTCATTTCCCAGGGATTTTGCAGGCCCTTTTAGATCATAACACTATTCAGCCTGTTCCACCCTCCAAAGTGGGAAATGGATTTTACACAGGAATGTATTTGGTTCCTTGGAAGAAAGGTACCTGGAGACCAATTCTGGTTCTTTCTCTGCTCAACACATTTCTCAAGGTTTCTTTTTTCTGAATACTGTCTCTTCAGATCTTATTTCTTCTTCTTCTTCCCCAGGAACTTCTTGACCTCAAGGAATGCATACCTTTCCATTCCCATTCACCCTCTGTTCAGGAAATTTTTACCTTTCTCTATTTCTTCCTCTCATTTTCAGTTCTCTGTTTTGCCATTTGGCCTTTCTACTGCACCAGGGGTATTCAACAAATGTTTCACTCCTTTCATTGCCTTTTGAAAACTTTAAGGGATACAGATTTTCCCCTATCTGGATGACCTGCTCTTTCAAGCTCCTTCTCCCAGCAGTTTGTTGAGGGATCTAAACTTTACCACTTGTCTTTTACAAAGTCTGGGGTTTGCCATAAATCTTAAAAATTAGATCTGATGTCCTCCTAGGATCATATTTTTGTGGGGGTGGAGGCTTTAGCCTCTTCCCATGCTGGCTTCTCTTCCTACTCCAAAGGTTTTGTCTCTAATGACCTTTTCCAGTCTTTCCTTTCTCTGTCCTCTCTTACAGCTAGGGAATTTCTTAGGATTATGGAGTTTATGGCATCCACTATTACCATGCTTCCTCTCACCAGGATCCATATGAGGAAGCTACAATGGTACCTCAAATCAGTGTTGCTTCAAAATTGCCACTCTCTGGAGTCCCTGGTTCATTACTTCCTTGTCACACACTCGAGCTTCGGTGGCAGATTCAACAACTCTCTCAATGCAGTGCCTCCCTTTCAGACTCCAATTCCTTCTCAGGAACTGTTAATGGATGCCTCAAACTTTGGGTGGTGGGCTTCTTGTGTCTTTTCCTATGAATGGAATGTTTCTGTATGTCCCCTTCCTCCATTGTTACAAGTTCTGCAAAAAGTCAGGCAGGACTCCCCAAAATCTTGCTGGTAACTCCCTTTTGGCTCCGACATCATTGGTTCCCCCTTATCACTTGGCCAGTTCCAGGGGCAATTACCACAAATTACCTCACTGAGTAGATCTTGTCACACAAGACAAGGTATCTCTTACCAATCCTCACTTGTCCACTCTTCAAATGATACTGCGGATCATAGGGTTTTGATTCCTTTTAGGCACCTCTTTTCTGAGGAAGTGCTCTGAGTTCTGCAAGAGGCCAGGAAGTCCACTACCAGAAAATCATGTTCAAATGGAAAAGATGTTCTGTCTGGTGCCTCTCTCGCCGTCAGGATCCCCTATCAGTGGGGGTTCCTCTGGTTCTCAATTATTTGTGTGAAGCTGGGTTGGCATATTCTTCAGTTAAAGGTTACCTTTAAACAATTTCTGCTTGTCTGCCCTTGACTTCTACTTTGGCCATTAAATCAGGCTCCTTTTGAATCTGCTATTTCAGCTTCCTTGCAACATTGTACTTGGAAGACTGTTCCTTTGCTTGGTCAGCTAAGAGATTGTTTGAACTTCAGGATCTCATGCCTATTCCTCCTTTTTTTAGTTTTTCACAGAGACGGGATGTCTCTTTGAACTAATCCTTATTTTATGCCCAAGGTGGTTAATGAGTTGTCCCTTAATTCACCTTTCTTCCTTTTTTCCTTCCCCACAGTTTACCAGTGAGAAGGTTATTCACACCTTGGATCTGCATTGACAGCTCAGGTATTTGTCAGATAAAACAAAAGCAATTTGCAAGTCTGAGCAGCTTTTTTTATTTTCACCCCAGGACTTTAGGTTTGGCTGTCTCTAAGCAAATCATCTCCTCCTGGATATCAAAGGCCATTTCCTTTTGTTATTCCTTTCATGGCAAGTGTCTTTCTTCATCTGTAAAGGCACATTCTGCTGGGGTGGTAGCCTCCTCTGGTGCCTTTTTTTCGAGGGTTTGGACACCAGTTCCATCTTTGAGGCTGTTACTTGGTCCTCTGTTCATACTTTCACTAGGCATTATAAACTGGATGTTATTTCCAGGGCCAGGGCAAGTTTTGCAAGGGTTATTCTTCATAGGTTGGTAGGGAGGTCTTCTGTGCCTTTCTCCTTCCAACCTTCTCCTTAGCTCTTGTGCTCTCCATTATGTAAAGAAATGTGCAATACTGATATGGAAGGACATAGTACAGTTGTGTTAAATCTTACCATAAGAGTAGAATGTCTTCTCTTCAATGGGGCAGTATTTGGTTCCTCCTGCCATCCCCTTCTTTCCTAGCTCTTGTTCCTGTACCTTTGTTGCCCTTCTGGCTGAGGGGGCATTGCTTCCTCTTTTCTTCTGGATGTATATTGTTTTCTTTCGTCCCTGAGGGTATTCTTTTCCTCCTGGGGCAAATCAGTTCTGAATGATTGTGCCCATGTGTCACCTTTATGCCCTACACCTTATAAGCATACTTGTGATGTATGGCACTTATGAAATCTAAAGGCTTTGGTATACCAGCTGAATACTGCACTAGTCTTAGTAGGAGATCCCTCATGTAAAGAATAATGCAACAGCGAAGAGAAAGACATTTATGGTTATGGTAAGATTTTACAGATCTGTATTTTCTGTTAGCTTTCTGACTGAAGTAGAGTAATATTTAAAATTTAACAAAGAAATTGAGCACTATGCCCAGACTTACACATGCCATCCTCAATAGCTGACAACTGACAGTACAGTTAACGAATGAGTTCAGAGAAGCCAGCAGCATTTCTTAAAAATCACTGTTCCTTTACAAACACCTTAAACCAAGCTTTCCCATTTCTTCTTACAAATGTAACTAAGATGCAAACAGTTACAATCCAAAGTGTAACTGTTTGTGCCTTAGTTAAAAGCCACACTATGGATTGCAACTGTTTGCACCTTAGTCAACAGTTACACTATGGATTGTACCGGTTTATGCCTTAGCTAACAGTTACACTAAGGATTGTAATGGTTTATGCCTTAGTTAACAGTTACACTATGGACTGTAACTGCCTGAGCATTAGTTAACAGTTGCATTAGGGATTGTAACTGTCTGCACCTTAGTTAACAGTTGCACTGTAGATTGTGTCTGTGCCTTAGTTAACAGTTATACTATAGATTGTAACTGTTTGAGTTTTAGTTAACAGTTACATTAAGGATTGTAACTGTCTGTGCCTTAGTTAACAGTTACACTATGGATTGTAATTGGCTGTGCCTTAGTTAACAGTTACATTATGGATTGTAACTGTCTGCACCTTAGTTAACAGTTGCACTATAGATTGTAACTGTCTGTGCCTTAGTTAACAGTTACACTATGGATTGTAAATGTCTGTCCCTAAGTTAACAGTTACACTATGGATTGTAACTGCCTGAGCCTTAGTTAACAGTTACACTATGGATTGTAACTTTCTGAATCTTAGTTAACAGTTACATTAGGAATTGTAACTGTCTGTGCCTTAGTTAATAGTTACACTATGGATTGTAACTGCCTGAGCCTTAGTTAACAGTTACACTATAGATTGTAACTGTCTGTGCCTTAGTTAACAGTTACACTATAGACTGTAACTTCCTGAGCCTTAGTTAACAGTTACACTATGGATTGTAACTGTCTGCACCTTAGTTAACAGTTACACTATGGATTGTAAATGTCTGTCCCTTAGTTAACAGTTACACTATGGATTGTAACTGCCTGAGC
Source organism: Protopterus annectens (assembly GCF_019279795.1). Taxonomy (NCBI): domain Eukaryota; kingdom Metazoa; phylum Chordata; order Ceratodontiformes; family Protopteridae; genus Protopterus; species Protopterus annectens. Next base: position 686,816,169 of record NC_056728.1, on the reverse strand, counting down.
CTTAGTTAACACTTATACTACAGATTGTAACTGCCATAGCTATAGTTAACAGTTACACTATGGACTGTAACTGTTTCAGTCTTAGTTAACAGTTACATTAGGGATTGTAACTGTGCCTTAGTTAACAGTTACACTATGGATTGTAACTGTTTGAGTCTTAGTTAACAGTTACATTAGGGATTGTAACTGTCTGTGCCTTAGTTAACAGTTACACTATGGATTGTAACTGTCTGCACCTTAGTTAACAGTTACACTAGGGATTACATTAGGGATTGTAACTGTCTGTACCTTAGTTAACAGTTACACTATGGATTGTAACTGTCTGCACCTTAGTTAACACTTACACTATAGATTGTAACTGTCTGTGCCTTAGTTAACAGTTACACTATAGACTGTAACTGTCTGCGTCTTAGTTAACAGTTACACTATGGATTGTAACTGTCTGCACCTTAGTTGTCAGTTACACTATAGATTGTAACTGTCTGCACCTTAGTTAACATTTACACTATAGATTGTAACTGCCTGAGCCTTAGTTAACAGTTACACTATGGATTTTTACTGTTTGAGCCTTAGTTAACATTTCCACTATGGATTGTAACTGTTTGAGTCTTAGTTAACAGTTACATTAGGGATTGTAACTGTCTGTGCCTTAGTTAACAGTTACACTATGGACTGTAACTGTTTGAGTCTTAGTTAACAGTTACATTAGGGATTGTAACTGTCTGTGCCTTAGTTAACAGTTACACTATGGATTGCAATTGTCTGTGCCTTAGTTCACAGTTACACTATGGATTGTCACTGTCTGCACCTTAGTTAACAGTTACACTATAGATTGTAACTGTCTGTGCCTTAGTTAACAGTTACACTATGGATTGTAACTGTCTGAGTCAGTTATGTTTGTAAGAAGACAGTTACAATCCATAGTGTAATCAAAATGAAAAGCACATTTCTGTGTGGACAGAGTGCCCTAAACAACTTACATAACTTGTACTTATTCTTCAGGTTCCTTCACAAGCCTCTTGGCATTGGTTCTTTTTCTGTCATCAGGTCAGCCTTTCATCCAATCAAAGCAATAAGGAGAGGTGGTCACAGCCAATAAAGCAGTGTTCATTCATTTTTGGTGCTGCTTGTCAGCACAGAAGATGAGCTGACCTAAAAAATGAAAACAAAGAAACACAGAAGAGCACAGCAAGCCCTAAAACCTGGAGCCGTAAACAACATTACCAGAGAACTGGACATGGCACTTTATTTCTGAATTATCCAGAAAAAATGGACAGGTGGCAACTCTATTTTTAATTAAATCCAAATCTTTGTGATGATTGTAAAATAAAAACAAATAGTTTGTACAATAACGGTTTTGAATTATGGTAATTGAGGTTAGTCAGCTGAGTAATGACAGACTGCTTTGGCCTGGGATGGGGGCAGCCCATTACCCTGCCTAGGGCTTTATCTGACCATGACCCAGCTTTGCACTCAAAAATCATCTCTGCTCCACATATCATCAGCTTGGACTGACATCAAGAAGCATTGGGAAGCTAGAATTAATTAAAAAAGACCATTCTGAACATAAAAATGAGCTACTAGTAGCAAGTAAATTCAAATAATCTAAAAATTCTGGAAATTAATTGATCAGCTCCTTAGCCCTAGTTATATACCAGCTCCTTTCCTTTTCCCTTATCTAAAAATTATGAAATGGTTGTCAATTGTTGTGTATGTTTACAGCATTTTGTTAAAAAATGTGTTAAATGAGTCTTTTTTCAGGGGCAACATCTGATTAAGTGACTTGCTAAGGGTCACACAGTAGGCAAATGGAAGCTGAGGGAATCAAACTTAGGATTCCTGTTGGGTCTAGGTCTAATAGAACATAATCTTTAATCTCTGCATTAAACTGAAATGCAGGTTGTTTAAAGAGATAGCCATCCCACTATCCATGTTTCTTTCCATTGAGAATGCCTAGTCTTTTTCTTTCAAACAATCATACCAAATATGATACATGAATTCCTGAAAAGATGAACCCTATGTCTCTATCTACAGAGAAACTGCTTTCTTACTTTTTAAAGAATTTTGTAAGCACCACTGCATACCCAGTATTAATACATACCAATTACTACAGCAGACCTTAATTTACCTCTATTATTTATTGTTAGATGTGTGGAATGTTTACTATCATATTTAACCAGTATTTAAAAGTGGTGTCTCAACTCCGCTAAGCAAGTAACATTCTCTTGCCCTTCTGTTCTCATTATAAAAATAATTGAGAAATGCCTGTTTTTGTGGTGTAGAGCGATAAAACCCAAACTATGCCCTAGACAACCTGTATTTGAGCAGTAGCACAGGAAGCTGGAAGAGTTCATTGGTGGATGGAAGTGAATGGTAGTGTCATTGCACCTATCCTGTGAGGAGGGAGGCAGCTTGATACCACTGCCAGATACCTGCACAAGTGTGTTGGTAACAAGTGGGCTGAAGTCCAGTAGGAGGGGACGCGATGGGTGGCAGGTAGTGGGGGAAAACACCTAGAAAAAAGACTTGAGGAATCAGTTCAGGACTTTGCTGTAAAACTTGTTAGTATATAAGTTTTTGGACTGTGTCACAATATGTCTCTCTCAAGTGACAGAAAAAGTTTCACAGATATCAAAAAAGTACAATGGACCTTATTATACAAAAAAGCATATGATGCACTGTGGAGATCAGACTGACATCCATGTGTGCATGTGCAAGTACACACACACACACACACACACACACACACACACACACACACACACTTTAGATTACCAGGATTTGGCAGAGTACACTCTTCTTTTTTTATTGATTTGCAGTCATATATCTATAATCATTGATTAGTATACTTCTCCACTTACCTTGCTCTGACAAGAAGACAATGCAGAATAGTTATATATTTTTTATGACTACAACACTTTCAGACTTGCTTGGGCCTTCTCTGAAATAGGCCTTGAATTCCTCCCCAAAGGAGGCTGGCCTCTCCATATAAGAATTGCTGAGCAAATCCTTTAAGCCATACTGCTTTTAAAGGAAAGGCTCATCATCACACGTATTCTAGCACAAATCACCAACCCCTATTTACTAACTTTGATGCTACCCCTTCAGGATATCTTCTGTGTAACTCTCAGGCCTCTGCCTGGCTGTGCATTGTTAACCTCCACCATAACTATACATAAGAATTTGCTCTCCCTTCCATTTCAGTCCCATCCTGTGTACTCTGTGTGTCTCAACTGAATGCTTTTGAAAGAAAATGATCTGCTACATGAGAATACACAGCATTAAGTAAACTGAAGGGGCTTGCCAAAATGCTCTTCTTTGAAATCACACTATAGTACATTATTTACGTTTGAAAAGCTAGTAGCTCAAAAGTTTATGCTAATTTATTTGTGTATAGAACAGTGCACATACTTGGAGTCATCATACAGCTTTTTATGGCTATAGTTGGTCTACGTCACTCACAGTGCATTCAAAAGAACAGCACCAAAACTAATCTGGTGCAACATATGTAAACAAACCGTAACACAATAAATAAATAAAAATGTTCCGGCTGAACTTCAGTGTTCTTCTGTTTTAATCCTTTGACTTATTTTCGGTGTATAGGTTCTTGGACTGTGTCACAGTAAGCCTCTCTTTAAGTGACAAAAGTTTTACATGTATCAAAACCTCCAAAGTTCCAGTTCAAAACTATGGTAAATGCTGAGTCCAAGGTCTAAATAGAAAACACTCTACAAGTCCCACCATGCTGCTTTAACAATACGTTAGTGTGTGTGTGACTGTGTGTGATTTAAGTGCAATATTGATGACATGTGCCTTCTTTTGCTTAAAAACTATGAAGAAGCCAGCTATCGGACTACTGCAGAGAAGTGGTCAAGCTAAATGAATTTTGGATAATTAAGGACCATGCTTTAATTCTGTCAGCATGAGTGTAAAGAGAAGTGGTGGGGAGGGGGTACCAGTCAGGGCACAATACTTTTCAGCCAGGGCAAGTACCCTTTTGTATCCCATCTATTTCTGTCCTTGCTTCATGATGCACAGTCTCAGTGTTTAAAAGCTGTAATGTTTTTGGAAGCTTAATAGACCAGATGACAAATGTACATATGCTGTGATACTCTTTCTAGGGGAAATGGATTGAACAAATGTGACAGTACAGTTGTGTAAGAACTTACCATAATAGTAGTTGTCCTACTCAACACTTGCAGTATTCCTGACTTATGGAGTTGCCACCACTAACTTCCAGCTGGGGTGCCAAAGTTTTACCTTCTCAAGGCCTATATCACACATACAACCTCAGATCATAAGCGTAAGGGTATATAGATAGACAGGTGAGCATGTTCTTCAGACTATTTCCAAGCCAGCACCCTGAAGACTACTGAGAGAAGGAGATTGGTCAGCTAGGAGGGGGTACAGCTGGAATAAGTATGTAACTCCCCCATTTTCATGTAACAGAGTAGTGCTTAAAGCAGAGGGGGAGAAGAATGAAGTTGAAGTAAGTAGGAGCAGAGGGGAAGAAGGATGGGAACGAATACTGCAACAGTGATCAGTAGGACATGAATACTGCAACAGTGATCAGTAGGACACGAATACTGCAACAGTGATCAGTAGGACACGAATACTGCAACAGTGATCAGTAGGACACGAATACTGCAACAGTGATCAGTAGGACACGAATACTGCAACAGTGATCAGTAGGACACGAATACTGCAATAGTGATCAGTAGGACACGAATACTGCAACACTGATCAGTAGGACATGAATACTGCAACAGTGATCAGTAGGACACGAATACTGCAACAGTGATCAGTAGGACATGAATACTGCAACAGTGATCAGTAGGACACGAATACTGCAACAGTGATCAGTGGGACACGAATACTGCAACAGTGATCAGTGGGACACGAATACTGCAACAGTGATCAGTAGGACACGAATACTGCAACAGTGATCAGTAGGACACGAATACTGCAACAGTGATCAGTAGGACACGAATACTGCAACAGTGATCAGTAGGACACGAATACTGCAACAGTGATCAGTAGGACACGAATACTGCAACACTGATCAGTAGGACACGAATACTGCAACACTGATCAGTAGGACATGAATACTGCAACAGTGATCAGTAGGACACGAATACTGCAACAGTGATCAGTAGGACATGAATACTGCAACAGTGATCAGTAGGACACGAATACTGCAACAGTGATCAGTAGGACACGAATACTGCAACAGTGATCAGTGGGACACGAATACTGCAACAGTGATCAGTAGGACACGAATACTGCAACAGTGATCAGTAGGACACAAATACTGCAACAGTGATCAGTAGGACACGAATACTGCAACAGTGATCAGTAGGACACGAATACTGCAACAGTGATCAGTAGGACACAAATACTGCAATAGTGATCAGTAGGACACGAATACTGCAACAGTGATCAGTAGGACACGAATACTGCAACAGTGATCAGTAGGACACGAATACTGAAACAGTGATCAGTAGGATATCTACTGCTATGTAAGTTCTTACACAACTGTAATATGTCCTGACTGAAATCACTGTTGCAGTATTCCTGACATATGGGTGATTCTCAGAGCTTAAGGAGGCAGAGATGGGTGGTTGGCTAATGAGTAGATGAACTGTCTAGTAGTCCAGACAAGACAGACCATGCAAAAACAGCCTTGGGCCAGGAGAAACCATCAGTTTTGTAGTGTTTGGTGAGGATGTGCACAGAGGACCAAGTAACAACCTCCAGGATAGACCTGGAATCCACTCCTTTGTGAAAGGACCCTTAGGAAGCCATTGCCCTAGTGGAATGAACTTTTGGGCAGGAAGGCAAGGACTTAGCATTGTGAGAATAGCAGAAAGAGATGGCCATCAAGATTCAGATTTTAGTAGTTTGTTTGCAGACTGACTGGCTCAGCTTAGAGCTCATAAAGGATACAAACAGCTGGGCAATCTTTCTGAAAGATTTGGTTTTGTCCAGATAAAATCTCAGTTGTCTGTGAATGTCCAGAGAATGTAGAATTCTTTCCCCCTATTTGGGGGTGGGACAGAAGGTGGTTAGGTGAATAGCCTGATTGAAAGACAACTCATTCAGTACATTAGGCATAAACAATGAATTAGTCCCGAGAATCATCCCGTTCCTGTGGACAATAAGAAAAGGTGGAATGGCTATGAGAGCCTGTACCTCAGAAACTCTCAGAGCAGTGATTTCCAAAAGCAGAGTTTTAAAGTGAAAGAAGATGCTGGTTCAAAGCTTTTTCCAGTACAAAACTGAGAGCCCAAGGAAGAGATGGGTTTCCCTGGTGGCTTAAGATGCAGCACTCCCCTCAGTAATAGCTTGACCTCCACTCTGGCCATAAGGGAGGGGGTTGAGAGGCAAGCAAGCACTGATGGCCAACAGGTGAGCTTTGACAGAAGGGTAAGGCAAGCCTGAATGAAGCAGTTCACAAAGATATTGTAGGACAGCAGGGACCAGTGATAAGAGTGGGTCTTGAAAGTGTTTGTGGCACCAATAAGAAAATCTTTTCATTTAATTTTGTATAATTTTCTTGCAGTGTGTCTCATAGCTTCCTGTAGCACATGAACAACCTCCATAGAGAATAGGTCCCTTTGAGTGATTAGAATCCTTATCTTCCATATACTCAGGATGGGTGAGGAAAGATTTGAGTGTAGAAGCAATACCTTTTGTTGATGGATGAAGTCCGGTTGTAAAGGTATTTTCCTGTATTTTTCCTTAGTCAGGTAGAAATGAAGGGAAAACCAATGTTTTCTTGGCCAGAAGGGTCAGTAAAAGGAACTCTGGTGCTTCCTTTGTGCATTTACAAGATTTTTTGGAAGAAGAAGTAGTGGAGGGAAGGCACAGAGGAACTTCCTTGTTCACTGGAAGATGGCATCTGTCCTTCAGGTAATTGTGCAGAACTAGAGGAATTAATGATTGGTTGGTTAGTTGGTGATACAAAAAAGTTATGTCTGTGGTGTGCTCCACTGATAAGTGATTGTATTGAAGACTTGTCTGTTCAGGGTCCATTTGTGGTGGTCCTTCAGAGGGAGCTGTCAGGGTGATGTCCATATGGGTGCCTAGGTTCCATACCTTCTGTGCTAACCTACACAGTTGATAAGATCTGGTGCCTACCTGTTTGTTTATGTACCATATAACAGTGGTGTAAGTGTACACAAGGAGTGGCCAGGGTTTCCATTGGTGAGAGAAGGTCTGGAGTGCTTGCAGAAGAGTCCTCATTTCTTTCAAATTGAGTGTTCCTTCAGGAACAGTGGTTGCCATCTATCCAGTACCCCATGTGATCCTGTCCATGCCACCCATGCCTCATCCAAAGCATCTGTGTGAATCTCTTGAAGAGGCAGAGGGGGTGCAAAGAAGTCCTGCACAAAGACTAACTTGCGCCTTCCACCAAAGTATCTCCTTTTTGAGACAAGGGAGGTTAGGGATCAGGGTGTCCAAAGAGGGGGAGTGTTGGGACCACATAGATTTCAGATACCATTGTATTTTCCTCATGTGAAATTTGGTCATGGGAAACATTAGAATACCACCTGTCATGAAACCCCAAAGTTGTTAGGATCTCTCTTGCTGTGCATTGTGTTATAGATGAGAGACCTAGGAAGAATTTGGACAGACTCTGAACTTTCTCCTGAGGGAGGAAGGCATGCATTTTCTTTGTGCCTAGTCTAAAACTCAGGAAAACCAGGTCTTATGTAGGAATCATGTGGGATTTTTTTAAGTCAATTGTGAATCCCAGATTTGTCAGGAGCTGGAGAGTGAAGTCTAGATGTTGGAGAAGGCTGCCTGCTGAGAGAGCTTGGAGCAGAAGATAATGAAAGGCTTGAATTCCTTGTGTGCAGCAGAATGCCACCACTGTTGCTAGCAACTTTATGAACACCCTTGGTGCTGTAGAAAGACCAAAAGGCAAACCAGTAAACTGAAAGTGTGATGATCCAGAGAAAAACTGAGGAATTTCCAACAAGGATGAATACGTATGTTCAGGTAGGCATCCTTCAGGTCCAGCAATACTAGAAAAGTCTGAGGGACAATGAAAGGCAAGACAGTGTGAAGACAATTTTGAAAACTGGTACTTTCAAGAATGTATTGAGAAGGGAAAGATCTAGGATTTGCCTCCATTGTCCTTTTCTTTGCACCAGAAAGATTCTAGAGTAGAAGCACTCTTCCCCATAAAGTCTTTTGGGACTTGTTTGATTGTGCACGAATCAGGAGGTCTTTAATAATGTGAGCAAGTAAAGAAAGCTGGTTGTGAGGAAGACATGACATTCCTTTCAGGGGAGGAATATTTTCCCAGGACATGGCATAACAATACTTGATGATGGACAGAACCCATTTGTCTGTGATAATTGTTTCACGCAAGGACAGGGGGAGTAACAGTCTTTTGGAAAGAAAGGTAATGGGACTGAGGACAAGGGAGGGGTGTTGTTAAGGTAATCACAGATTTTTATTTTCAAAGACAAGCCTCACAGATGGAGATTCCCTATGAGGTTTGTCAGGGTGCCTTTTTTGAGTTGTCCTAGGATTGTTTCTGAGGAAGGATGTAGATTTAGATGGGTAGTTCCTATGATGGCTCCCTACTGAAATATTGGCACTCAAAATACCAAAATGCTGAAAAGTTGAAAAAATAAGAGTGAAAACACAGGAGAAGAGCAAATCTCGAAAATCACTTTTCTCCTTAAAACTTTGTTTTGTGGGGGGGGGGGGGGGGCAAGCCCTCCCTGCATCTCCATACACCACAGACTTATATACACCAACTCTGAAAAAACTGAATATTCCAAGCAATGGCATCTCAGACTTAGTATATGTCAGTCCATTCCTTTGGCCATTCAGTCTCCGTATTTCTGAACTTGATCTAGCTGGTACTGACATTTCAAATGGTTGCAGTTTATGGTATCTAGATAGTGAGGAAATCTGAATCTGACTGCAGTCTTTCATAGTGTTATCTTGGTCTTGGAGAGTTTTGAACAGACAGGCAGCCTGAGGACCAAACAAACAAACCTTTGTCCGAGTGGAAGTCTAAAAGGTTTCACTTGAAGTCCTCAGGAACAGGATAACTATGTAGCACTGCATATCTGCGAATAACATACCCAGTAGCTGCTGGCCTAGAAGAGGCATCAACCACATCATAATCACAGTTAATGCTGTGCCTGGCTATTTGAGTGGCCTGAGAAAGGAGATTCTGAATTTGTTGCTTAGATTCTGCAGTTTGAGGGGCCACCATAACCTTATTCAAGGACTGAAGTACAGATATAAAATATTTGGTCATTTGCATTTGATAGTTAATTGCCCAAAAAAGCTAGAGTAGAAGAGGTTTGCACCTTCTTTATGCACCTATCCATAGCTCTGTCTTCTTGTCTGTAAATAGAATATTAGGATTAGCCAGGAGCTTAGAGGATTTCTCTGAAGAAAGAAACACTGCAAAAAGGTCAGCCACAGGATTCTTATACAGGTATTTAAGGTCATCAGGCACTTTATAAAACCTGTCTGTTTTTTTTTGGAGTTGGTGGTTGAGAGTCAGTTGCTGAAGAGGTGGACTGGAAGGTGTCCTTTAAAGCCTCAAGTACAGGAGGGACTGGGGAAGGGGCAGGAGTGCCCATTTCCAAGAGACTGTAGTACCTCTTCTGTTCATCAGAAATTTGTGAGGATTGTCATTCAAAAATTGTCATCATATTTTGGATACTTTCTCTAAAGGAAGCATCCTCAATAGTTGAATGTGTAGAAAGGGAATCCTCCTCATCAGAAGAGATTTTTCCAAGTGAGTGTAATTGAGAGGAATAGTCTAAACAGTGTTATGAGTTGTAAACCCATTCTTCCTCAGAAAAAGTTACAGTGGTAGACTTTTGATGTGTAGCCTGTGGCTGTAGAGAAACAAAGGAAGGAGGTTTCAGAGCCATGATAGCTTTAAACAAGCCCAGGAGAAATCAATCCACTCCTTCTCTCTAGCTGCTGTGGGGAAGGCTACATGGCTAGTCTTTTTTGTGTTTTTCTTTTTTGGTGTGACATCTACCTGGATGAGACACAGAAGTTTGGAACCCTGCTATACCTCTATTAAAGTATCTGGGATCTCCTCCCTAACTAATATATTGAGGAATGCTATGAGAGCCGCTGGTTCATCTGATGTATTCACAGTCTGCAAGGCCTCAGGGGCCATACTGGTCTCAGTAGAGGGCACCTGAGAGGTAACCTGATTGTACTACAGGGTCTGTAACGTTAGTGGATATATCTGAATCTGAAACATTAGAGTGTATATCTATTTTGGACCTCTCAAGCATTTTCTCCAGTGGTAGAGGGACATCTGGGGATGTGGATTCTGCTATCTTGGACCGGGACAGGCGTTTAAGACACTAAGTCAAGGAATCACACGTTGCTTATCTGACACATAAGTGTGTTCCTAAAGTATGAATGCAGTTGTGAAACAAAACCATCTCAAAGTAAGAACTGCATGGTGTATGACATTTAGAGGCTTAATATAAAGTCTTTGAAGCTTTGTAGCTGTTTGAATCACTTATGAATAATTTTGTAAAGTTAACTGTTGATCCGATAACAGCTTTTAGTTGACCCCTTTCCCCCAAAAAAGTAAAAATTAAAAATAATAACCTGTCACATTCCAGACTATTTCACAAAAAAGACAGTAGCTGCAACATTTACTTCCTTAAATATCAGTGTTGCTTGGAAGAAAACATATTTTCTTGTATTTTTTCCTCAGCAGTTTTTAAACTGGTCGCACAAAACTTGTTTTGTGTTGCCTGTTAAATATAATTTCCTGTTTTATACTTTCTGCACTTATTTACTTTTCTGCATTGATTGAAAACCTGAATTTTTCTGCCCCATTTCCTCACGTGCTCAAATATATTACAAAATGATTAGAGCAAGAAATGAGACTATATTAACCAATGGATATTTTGTTTTATTACACACATGACTTCAGGGAAGTAAAAAGAGGAAGTATAAAATAATTTTATGACAAAAGGGATAGTATTACCAGTAGCTTCACAACAGAGTGTAGTGACTTGACCTTAAGGAGGCAAACAAGCTATTAATGTCTAAGTAATGAAGTGCAGCATAGCAGGAGGGACATCGTAGCAGATGGCATGTACACTGCAGTATGTGGAATATATAACTTTATTTTGTAAGTATTCAGGAAGAAGTGAAAGGATAAACTCTGTACACATAGGGCTAGAAGTAAGGGATGAGTTCAGTATAACAATCACAGAAAAGTGCAATTGCCAAACTACATGGTACATAAGGCTCTGAAAATAGAAGTGCTAGGTCATACCCAGTAACAGTTACAATATAGTACTAAGCAGAAAAACTGTGACATGCTCCAACATCTCCGTTGTATCTGAATGTCTGCTACAATAGCATTTTTTGCACTCATGGCGCCATGACAAGGTTACTGAGGAGTGTTAGAGGGAATATATTAGGAAGAAATGTTAGGATGGATTTATTCAGGTAGAATTAATTTAAATATTAGGTTGCTACTACTTCTATATGGAATTAGATCAGGAAAGTATAATCAGGCATTTTTGGATGAATACTGCTTTGACGGAAGTAATTTTGTTACAAGCAGCATTATTATGCTACATTATGAATGAGACTTTGTTAGGATAGTAACATTGTTTTGACTAGATAGTACAGATAAGGAGGCATAGCTATCAACTGTTTATTCAGTATGTTTGGCAAGGTGATGTAAGCAGTGTAAGTCATGTGATTGTATACTTTTGCTTAGAAAGAATACAGAAAGTTTCCAGAACAGTGGTAGGCTTTGAATCATCAACTAGATGGGGAAAGACAGTTTACCTGATGATGCAACAGTCAATCAACTGAAGGGTAGCCTTCAGCTAGATGGAGAAAGGAATTTTATTAGACATAAGACATTAAAATACAGTTGGTGAAATGGAGACCAAACTTCTCTGGATTTGGAAGGTATGGGGATCTGGTATCTTGCTAATGGAGAAAGCATGTTTATTGGTTAAATCCGAGGAATTTGATCATGTTTTAAGAAAGTATTGGTTAATGTACTGAAAAGTGGCTTACCTGCAGTCATTAAGAAATTGTTGAGTACTGTATAAAAATAGCCATGGCTTGTCATGAATTAAATTCACCTTTGCTGATTCTAGTGAAGCTGCTGTGACCTTTTGGAAATAAAAGTACTGAAACATGTCTTTGGTGTTCAAGAGACCCTTTTGGACAACTAACAAGGAAGAATTTTTTGGGTGCTGACCAGATGAAGTAGATCTCAGTGTAACAAAGGATGCTGTCATTTGCAAGAAGAGGTCACATATATAGGGTCACAGAAAGATAATTATAGATGCTGGTTTATATAACTGAAGATAGCAGCATCTAGAAATGATAACTTAAACATACTCATGGGAATGCATACAATGACATAAAGACTATAGTAGTCAAAATGTTCAAATTTGGAAGCAGTCCTATCACATTGTATACGTTTCAAAGCAAAGATGTGGTGTACCGATTTTTATCACAGTTAGCCCAGGCCCCTACTGTGCACCCTGTTTCCTCCCTACACACACACACACACACACACACACACACACACACACACACACACACACAGCTGTAATCCTCTAATCCATACTGTATACTGCCTGCACTGGGACATCTTCATAAGAAGTGGGTGTCATAATAGGTTGGAAAACTGGAGGACTGTTACCTCTTTTGGTTCAAGAAGTTACCTCATCTAGTAACTATCATCTGGATACTTCCCACCACAAAGTGCTGGAAAAGAGGCTTTTAATTGCTTGCGGTTTCTATATAGGGTCCTTTTGGATTACAGAAACACATTTGTAAAATCTTCTTAGTAAGACCACTCTCCATCCTTAATGACAACCTTTCATAATTCACAAACAAAGTTTACCATACCTACAGTGGTAACAAACAAATTACATCTGAAACCAAAATCTAATCCCATACATCCACCACAATGGTGAAACATTCCAGGAATGTTTAAGGGCAGCACAGTCATTTAGTCGTTAAGATCTTTGCCTTACAGACTTCATGATCTAGGGTTCAAGCTTGACCTCCTGTTATCATGTGTGGAGTTTGCTTGTCTCCCTGTATTTATTTAGGGTTTCCCCTGGGATTCCAGTTTCTTCCAGCATCCCCAAAACATGCTGGTTGAATGGCTTTTAGGTTCATAGGTTAAGCAACAAAAATGGCAAGGACATGAGAAGAAAAATGCAGTGCAGATCCAACTCAAAACTAACTTTATTATTCCACCTAATCAGAATGAAATGCTTTTGTCTGTTATAATGTCAAGGACTTCTTCAGAGTACATCTTGTTATTTACCATCCCATTTTTATATATCCCATCTAACAGTAAATTTACTGCATTCATATATATTAATCAATTTCTTAAAAAAACTTCACTATTCTTCATCTCAAAATTATCAAAAATACAAATAGCAAAAATATATTTGAGTTGGATCTGCATCGTGTTTTTCTTCTCAGGTCCTTGTCATTTTTATTGTTTTTTATGGTTGTTTGGTTAAACAGTCCAAATTTGTTGTGTTTCATAGGTTAATATTGGGCTGTTGATCCAGAGGACCATTAGTAGCCTAATCACAATATTCTAAATTGCAGGCACCTGTTAACATGACTGATTTTTACCTAGTTTCAACACCTTTCAATGAGAGCTTGAGGTGCCAGACCAAGGGTGTATTTATGATTGCTTACAAATTTGTCCAGGTTATGCTTTTAAAGAGAGTCAGGGAGCTACTTTGCTTTATATCCAAAGGAAGTCTATCTATCTCACCAGCAGGTCTAATTTATGTTTCAGTGGAAATTAAGATCTCTTGATTGGTTGTTTAGGATGTTGTTAGTTTTACAGATGTGCAGGAGGTTGCATAGAAATGGATCCTTTCAGGCTCTTTAGGCTAGACAGAAGTCATCACTGAAGAGACTGTATGAAACTGGGGAGAGAGAGAGAGAGAGAGAGAGAGAGAGAGGCAAACAGTCTGGATGGCTGAAGAAAGACATACCCTTGATTATCTTAGTGAAGAAATGCTGTGGTCACTAAAGCTGCATCATATGTTTAGACAAGTACACACCAAGTGGGTCATAATACTCTAATGTGGGTCTTATGAGGGAGAAGTAAAGACTTATAATAACTTCCTCAGATTTGGAAGAAGTACCTTGGGTGATTAGTATGGCTAGGTAAAAGGATTTCCTAAGAACAGTGGATACATATTGATCAAATTATAGTTTGTTGTGCCCACGTCCCTAATAGCTAATTCATCCTTTAAAGGGGTTTCATCTATATAGTAAGTAGTAAGCACAAACAGCAAATCACACCACTAAAGGCCGTTCAAACAAATATAAAATGTATAAGAAAAAAGAATGAACATTTCACCTCTTGCTCTCAAATATTTAAATAACTGAAATAGTCTTGGTACAAACCGCAGTTTAGGTGGAAGCTTGGTAGCTCTTACAAGAACTGTTGAGCTGTTACAAACAGCAGTTTAAATTGAAGCTTGCCGCAACTGTTAAGCTGTTAACAGCAGCTGAAACACTCTTGATACAAACAGCAGTTAGAGTGAAAATTGGCTGGCTCTTACAAGAACTGTTGGGTTGGTAAGAACAGCTGAAGCACTCATGATATAAAAAGCAGTTTAAGTTGAAGCTTGCTAGCTCTTACAGGAACTGTTTAGCTTTTAAAAACAGCTGAAGCACTCTTGATAAGCAGTATTTTAAGTTGAAGCTTACAAGCTTTTACAAGAACTGTTGAGCTGTTAAAAACAGCTAAACCACTCGATACAAACAGCTATCTAAGTAGGAACTTCCCAGTTCTAATTAGACTGTTAAAAACTCTTTATTATATAAAACAAATAGTAAAACAAACAGTAAAGTACAGGATAAGTGCTTTCAGTTATGCTTAACCTTCTTCAGACCCTGTTAGAAGTCAGAAAAACTTCCTTTTTATGTACAAAGCAGTTACCACTCCCATTCTGAAGACATCATCCCTTAAAGTGAAAGCTTAGATTGTATTTACTTTTTATTTCTCAGGCCTCGCTCTTTTAATATAGGTTTTAGGGGTACTACCCCATTCAGTCCTGGGAGATGATCTGCTCTCAGATCCATAATCCACCTTGTTTCCTCCGCTTCCGTTTTATTCATTAGGTCATCACCTCATACACTTTCTTTGATGTTTGATAAAGCCATAAATCTAAAAGAGTGGTTCTCAAATCTAGAGATATGTTGGTAGAGAGAATTAGTTTCTACCTTTTTTCTTATATCACATAGGTGGTGAAGAATACGTTCCTTTAATTTTCTGTTTGTTTTGCCTGTATAATAAGCTGTGCAGATACTACAGGTTGCAACATATACTAGGTTCCTGCTATTGCAATTCACTAGCCCTTGGAAAGTATATATCTTATTTGTTACAGGATGTATAAATGTATCTTGTGTGTTAATCCAAGCACATGCTTTAAGGAAACCACATTTGCGTGTACCTCTGTTAGGCCTTGTAGGAGCAGCCTGGTTGATATAATTTCTCATCTCTATTCCATCTTTTTGGCATAAGAGCCTCTTTAGATTCTTTTTGTTCTTAAATGCAAAGCTGGGTTTTTCTCCTATCAGTTCTTTAATTCTATTATCTGAAGTTAAAATTGGCCAATATTTCCTAATAGTGTCACATACAGCTGCATTGTCTGTGCTATACGTAATCGTACACCTTACTTTGTGCTCTTTAGAGCAGCTTTCTTTATTCTGCTTCATCTCTTGTTCACTCCTCTTAGAATAATGAGGTCTACCTTTATGTTCACATATTCCCAATATTTTCTCTTTGCCTTCAGTAATCTTTTTTTCGTTATACCCTCTTTCCATAAAGTTATTCAGCAGTTTCTCATGTTCCATCAAATAAACGTCTTCGTTTGTACGAGGTTTAGATACTCGTACTGCTTGATTGTCCACTATATTGTGGAAAATATGTCTGGAATGCACACTTGGGTAGTGTAACACATGATTATGCCACAAAGGTTTTCTGTATATCATTGTTTCAATACCTTTTATAGGGTCTAAATTCAATTTCACATCTAAAGATTATATTTCATGACGTGAGCTTTTAACCTGGAATTTCAGGAAGGTAGTTGTCATGGTCAGAAAATCAATGAAATTGTTAAGTGAAGTTTCACTTCCTTCCCATGCAATAAAGATATCATCCACAAATCTACTATACATTAGTAGTTTGTTGGTCCAAGTATTTCTGGTGTCATCCAACCATTCCTTTTCCCATTGGACAAGTACCAGATTGGCATAGCTATTATTGCAGGGGGTCCCCATTGCTACCCCCCATCTCTGCCAGTAATAAGTATTGCCATAAGTAAACACATTGTTGTCCAATTCCAATTCTAGTAAACTACAAATGAATGGGGCATTAGATAGAAATGGACTAGCAAATTTCCGAATGGATTCTATGCCAAACTCGTTTGGTATGCACGTAAATAAATTATTTACATCCAAAGTTACCAAAAGCAAGTCTCTTGTAAGAGCCAGCCAATTTTCACTCTAACTGCTGTTTGTATCAAGAGTGTTTCAGCTGATGTTAACAGCTTAACAGTTGTAGCAAGCTTCAATTTAAACTACTGTTTGAAACAGCTCAACAGTTCTTGTAAGAGCTACCAAGCTTCCACCTAAACTGCGGTTTCTACTAAGAGTATTTCAGTTATTTAAATATTTGAGAGCAAGAAGTGGCACATTCATTCTTTTTTCTTATCTATATGGTAAGTATGTGGAAGCTCTATTTTGCCACAGGATCCAATACTGCATTTTTTGGCATTTAGTTTTAAGACATTGTCCAGGCACAACCTCCTGGTGCATGTTAGTCCCTGCTAAAGAATCAGGAAGTAAGATGGAGAGTTAACGACAGCTCCAAGTTTACAGTATTATGCAGACTTGGGCAGTCACAAGCCCTTGATGTCAGCTTTGACATCAGAGAAATAAATAGCACAGAGAAAAGGTCCTAGGACTAATCCCCAGTGGGACCACTGTTAAGTGGTCTTTTTCAAAGTGAGTGTGCCCCTACACTAATACATTGGATTCTGTCAGTTAGCTAGTTTGTTATCTGCTCGACAGGTTCTATCCTGACCTCCAGTCACTACCTAAATGTAATTTTGCATGTTTTCCCTGTATCTACATGGGTTTTCTGTGAGCAGTCTAGTTTCTTCTCACATCCTCAAAATATGTTGCTTGACTGGCTATACTAAAGTGTCCGTTATGTATATGTTGTACTTACCTTTGCTGTTATGGCCTGAGACATAACTTAAAAGGGTTGATGTACCAGATGACTCCCTCAGTTAACAAACAGATAGGCAGATAGCTAGCTAGACAGTTAAAGACAGAGAAAGAGTGAGAGAGAGGGGAGGGGGGGGACAGAAAGCAGATAAATATCTAAACTATCCAGAGATATGCTATATTTACCCTTGCCTTTATGATCCGAGTTATGGCGAAAAGGTCTGAGATAGGTCAGTTCACTTACGGGGTTAACAATCAATATTAAAAAAATACAAACATCAAACAAATAACAATCTTCCCAAAATCGGTAAGTGATCAAACTCCAATTCTTCCATATAGTGAAAAAAAACACAACAGGGATGTGAGGAGATAGTTGTCCCCAGCATTAAGGTAGAGGACTGACTTCACATCCTTGTCATTTGTGAAAAATTAAAAATAAAAAACAATTAAATATTACAGTACTAAGCAACAGAAATAAACAGTCCAAACTTTAGATGTTAATTCTTCTTATATGATGGTGCTGAAGAAACATACTCAAACAGGCTTAGTCACCGGAATAACTCAGCTTTAATTCATGATAAGTGCATGCACTTTTGTCCACCATCAGAAAACATTGATCTGCTATCTCCTTGCATCTCTGTTGTAGTTTTAGTACTTGTTTGTCCTGTGACTCACTTTTTCTGATACACAGTGTTCTGGATGTGAGGTGGATTTACCAGAGCCATTGGTGATCTTTGTCATTTCATTTGCCTTCTTCAATATAGTCACATAAAACTCATTCCATATAGCTGACTACTTTTAGCAGACATTTCTTGATGCAAAACCAAGTTAGCACAAGTTAGCATTTATTGAATAGAATGCATTCTTAATCTGCAATGGTGTAATTAGAGGGACATTTCTATTCATTGTTTTCCATATTAAAGCCCAATATCCATATTCACCACTAAAATGTCCAAAAGAAATGACAGAAAGTGGCTTAACAAGTTCTCAAACAAGAAGTAAAAGCAAGAGACAAATCCAGGCACAACTGCAAGGCAGCTAATCATCCTGCTTTTCGCAGTTTGTATCCACTAGAATAAGAAAACTGAGTTTATATTAAGAATAATTAATGCAATTCATATGACTAATATTTAACCCAGATATTTTTGGAAGGAGGTCAAAAATATAGTAGGAACAAGAAAACAGCCAGCAATCCTAAAACTAAACAAAACGGAATCACTTGAAATTGATCTAGAAGTAGCATAAATATTTTCAAAGTTTCTTTTCACAGTACCTCCTATTCATATGTGTCTTGTCTCAAATTCCATATCAGTAACATAACATGTATTTCTTTTCAAACCCGGCAGCCCATTTCTACATCATTAGAGCTTCAATTAACACTGTTAAACTTTATTAAAGAAAATGCCAGAAGCAAGTTCACCAGACCCAAAATGAACTCCACCCACTCTTCCATAAACTAGTTGAATTCTCCACTAGCAGGTATCTAATACAAAGCATAAGTCTCTCATTGACAATGCAAACCCTACCTAATGTGTACATGGCAGTCATAACTGTGTCCCTCCTCAGAATTAATATATTAAAACTCCTGATGATATCATCCTATCCCTTAGGTAAGGCCGATAAAGGAAAAAATGTATGTACAGTAATGGATAAATAACTTTTACTGATTTGGGAAAATGAGAGTATGCAACATCAAGACTGGTGATAATATGCCTATACAAATATGGGGTCTATATTAAAACCACAAAAGATTGTAAACACGAATACAAATACATCGACACATAAATGTTGGAAGTACAACAAGAGCAAAATAATTAATCGGCGAAAATTAGAACGCCGAACGTACTTTGTAAAAACAACAGCGCCATACAGGTAAGAAAAACCTAACTAAACAAACTTATATAAACACACTTTTGCAGGGGAGCAAGCCCCCCTGCACCCCCACATCCCCCTACTTTAATATACCACCTCCAAGATTGCACTACAGTGGGGAAAAGGACATATTTCCTCATCCCCATGATCACCCTGGTGGCCAAGGAAATAAGTTCGACATTCTGATTTTCGTCGATTATGAATTTTGCTCTTGTACTTTGATGTTTATGTGTCGGTGTACTTGTATTCACATTTGTAAGCTTTCGTGGTTTTAATATAGACCCCAAATATGGTGTATCATACAAATTGCCTGAAATTTTGCAATACGGTATTGGATTCAGTAGATCAAGGTATTCAGGTAGATATCTTCTTCCTAAACTTTAGTAGTGTGTTCAGTACTGTTGATCATAGTACTTTGCTGCATAACCTCAAAAATACATGGAGATGGCAAAAATTTGGAGAACTGAGGGTAGCAAAGGGCAGTGATTCAGTAGATAAAGGGGTACCCCAGGGTCATTACTGGGACCATAGTTGCACTTTGTTTATATTTGTGACCATCCTATCCAAAAGTACTTTTGGTATATGAAATACAAGGATACTGTTACAATAATAGTGCGCACTGTGTCTGTACTTTTTCTATACATAAGAAATGTATATAGTTCCATACTTGCACATACTGTGGATATGTAAAATATTACTGTAACTTTAGGAAACATGTATCCCACAATTCTTAGAGTGTAGTTTCATATTTGGTACAGTGTTTGTGATGAGAGATGAAGCTGTTAACATCTTTCTTGATGTACTTCCATTTTATGTGCCAATAAATTTGCTGTTTTGCTTCAAACGATGGTATACTCTGACATTATTTATGTTGTCAGTGAAGATGATTGGAAAACCAAAGATGTGCATTGTGACACTGGCTAGGATAATAGGTTGATGTCTAGTATTGGGAAAAATATCCACCAATGAGATTACAGAAACTTAAGATGGCTAGGACCTGAAAACAGAAGGATATAGGAGATCTGAAGATTTAGTTGTACACTGGCAGATAAACCTAAGAGGAAGATATCAGGGTTGCTACAATTTATGAATAGGTCTTTATTTGTGATGTATGTACGTTTAGTATGGTCATTTCTTGCTTATGCAAGCAGAATGCTCTGTCCTAAAATAAAGAACGTGATGAGCAGCACAGAAATTGAAAAGTGATTTACATAGAAGTAGGGTTATCTTTTAAGGAAAGGCTTAGCCAACTGGGTTTATTCTTTCAGGAATACAGGAAAAGGGGTGGCTTTTGATTTATTACTCGAATATAAAGTGAGAAGAGATAAATATATTTCTGAATTTATCCTGCTGTGACCTACTGTGGATTTAATCTCTGATGAGTCCGGGGAAGAATGAGTGGTAAGTGATCTACCACAGAAAAGGAGAAATGGTATGATGACAGCATGGGCTGGGATACTCGATTTTATAAACAATTCTTCCAATATGTCAGTTCTATGGGGGGTGTGGGCGGTACTATAACACTGAAAGCAAACTTGAAAAAAGAGAAATGTATATTTATGTAGCACCTTATTTGTTTAGTTGTATTTGTTGACCAGGAAAGTCCTTCTGGTCCTATCTTTTCGATTAAAGTCTTGGGAGAAAAGATCCATGATAAAATTTTACAAATGGGTTTGGAAACATTTTATAATAAAATTATTAGGAAGACATGATGCAGTTAAAAAATCAGAGATTGTGCAGAGTAAATAGTGATGTTATTATGTTCTATGCTAGCTGTTTTCTGTGCACTAACAGATCAGCAGCTGGATATGTTCCAAATGGATATCAAATAGCTTGAACAGCAGTATTTAATTATTAATAATGGTTATAAGTTTTAAAATTAGGAATTTCGTAAGTCATGTTCTGGAAAAAGTACAGACATTGAGTAATGCTGCAAAGAGGGGGGACAGTACAGTACAATTGAAACATGATAGACAGTGGGAAGAGGTTAAGACTTTAAAAACCAGAGGAGAATATGACCAAAGGGATAATAGGAAAAAAGTGAGAAAAAAGGACTGAGACATGTAAATACGGTGGCTCTCTCATAGAACTGCATAATCAGGTGATGCCATCAAAACAGCTGCATACCTTGTTTGCACAGCATTGAGATTTTGTACCTTTTTAAAGGTGATCTTGTGATGAATCTCAGCAGTAGATTTAGGTTAGTTGGTCCATAGTTTGGATACAGCATTCAAATACACTGAATTGCCAGATGTTTTTGATTTGATTGTCCAAGTAAGACCCAGACCTGAGGTATAGGATTTATGTGTACAATTGAATAATATGTTCTGTACTTAACAATGTGGTGGCTCATTTCCAGGCAATGGCCTTCCTTTAGTGTAGGATAGTTACAAGTTACAAGTGGCATCCCACAAGGCTCAGTCCTGGGACCGCTCTTGTTCGGTATATATTTCTCAGAGGTACAGGCCAACACGGAAGGACTGTGGCTGACCAAGTTCACAGATGACTGCAAACTGGGTGCCATAATTGACTCTCCAGCCGACACAAGCATCCTCCAAAAGGGCCTCATAGAAACAGACAACTGGTGCCAGAGCCATGGCCTCAAGCTAAACGCCAAAAAGTGTATAATCATCCCCTTTGGCAAAAACAAAGTGCCCACAAATTACCACATAGGTGGTAATCCATTAAGTACAGAAGAAGTAATTAGGGACCTGGGGACCCAAGTTGATAGCAATCTCTCATTTGACAACCACGTGGCCAAAGTGGTTAGAAAAACATTTTATACAGCCCACCTAATCATGAAGGGATTCACATCTAGATCAGGGGAGGTCATCGTGCCTCTTTACTCATCCCTCATCAGGCCCATAATTGAGTACAATGCCCCTTTTGGGATGTACCTTACCAGACACCTGCAGCAACTGGAAAGACCCCAAAAGTACCTCACCAAGAGGATCAAAGGTTCAAACAGATGCCATATGCTGCCCGGTTAAAGAAACTCCAGCTCTACTCAGTGGCATACCACCTGCTCAGAGGCGATCTGTGCCTGACGTATAAAGCCATGTCCAACCCGGAATTAATGGACATGCTGCACCTCAGAAAATCCAAATCCCATCGAGCTACGTGCTCAATAGACTTGAACCTCAGCACTGAAATAAATAGGACATGCTGGAGGGACAGATTCATAACCCAGAGGCTCCCTTCACTCTGGAATATAATCCCAGTCCAGGTTAGGCAGAGTCCCTCATTGACTCTCTTCAAGAGGAATCTTGATGAGTGGATGGGAGATCGTAGGTTTACCCCGGGTATCACTTCTGTGTCACTGTTAGACAGAGGCACAGTATACTAACCTCGAAAAAGGGCATAGCAAAATTAATTTAAAATGGGTGGCGAAAGCCAAACACACTCTGGCTAGGCTTATAAATGCCCTAGGGCAGATAGCCTAGTAAGAACATATGAACCTATGATCTATGATAGTACTGCCATCTAACAGAGAGCTTAACTGTAAACTTATATACCGCTATAGCTCTTCCAGTATGCCAAGCTGAGTAGTTTGCAGATGGGAAGGGGGACATATGTAAATAGGAAGTTGAGTAGAAGAAAGTCTAGGCTATAGTTGTGCATGCATACTCAGTAAGAAATAGTTCTAGGCTAAAGTTATGCATGCATAATCAGTATGGATGGTTTGATTATATCCAGTAACCTTACTCTTTGATTTTTTTTATTTTTTTTGTTTTACTGAGATACTGGTCATATATCAGATTATAGTTCGCTATGACCATTAATAGATTAATAGTTTTACACTAAAAATGTCAATAACGTTGCTATTTTTTTATGTTATATGAAGGCTGGAGTACAAGTTCATAGCTTTTTAGATGAAAACAAGGCTATTGTCCCTGCTGTGACATCTTAAGCCTAGCCATACTACCTGTTTGTTACCCAGCTGTGTTATCCCATATGTATTTATCTATTTTTGCCATAGCTTTATTTAAATACTTCTCATTTGTAGTGGATTATTTTATTTGGGTCTCCCCTTCAGTGTATTGGGGTTTCTACTGTACAATAAGTTTTTTAAGGACTGCCTCTGTCAGTTAGGAGGATAGTGGTCGGCCCCTGGTAAATTTTTTATTTCCATGCACTGGTCAAAATTATGCTTAAAATGGGGTAATGGAAGGACTGTTTTATGTATATGGAGAGTTTGTTCCATAGTAGTGGTATCCTCTAGGATATGTATCATTCTCTCTAGATTGTTCTGTTTATTTTGCAAAAGAGGTTGAGATCTCGAGACTGGGTATTTCTAATACCATTTGACCTGCGGATATGCAGTAGGTCCATTAGTCCTGGGTCTCTGGATGCCTTATAAGCTAGGCATAGTAGCAGTCTGTATGAGAGTGAATATAGCAATGAGGCTTTGAAGTGATCCAAATTAGACACTGAGCTGTTGCTTGGAACTGCTTAACTTTAGTTTTGAGTTTAGAAGTAGGCTTGAATTCTCTAACTGATCTTGTGTCATACCAAAGGATGACTACAGAATGGTTATGATTTCACTGGTTGAGTTAGTGGAATAGCATTTTATATGAGTAGTCAGAATTCTGTTTACAAAGATATCAAAGAGAAGAGGTCTGAATATACACCCCTTAGGGATGCCTTCTTGTACTGTTTTAGAAGAAGTTAAGACTCCACTGCACTGGATAGTTTGAGTTGGATTTAAAAATAACTCATAAACCAACTGGTTGGACTGGATTCAACATAACAGCTGGAGAACAGATAGTCTGGATTGCTGTTAAATAGTAGCAACTGAATTAATTTGCTTTAACATATTGGATTAGTCTGGGTTTAGTTCATAGGTGTGTACTAGGCTAATGACCCTGGAGCCTTTACAAGCCTAGTCCATAAGATTACCCTAGCATTATGCCACCCAACCTTAGTTCCCAGTGCTTCTGTTGAGTAAAACCACTGGAGTGATCCCTGGGGTGAACTTTTTATTTCCCATCCTCTCATCAAGATTTCTCTTGAAGAGGGCCAGTGAGGTGCTCTGGTTGACATGTATGGGAAGTCTTTTCTATAGCATGGGCAGTCTCTCTGTCCCTCCAGCATGTTCTGTTGAATGTGGTAATGAGGTTGAGGTCTCTGGAGCATGTGGTGCGGAGGGATTGGGATTTCTTAAGATGTAGCATTTCTAACAGAGCTGGGTCAGACATGGCTTTGAAAGTCAAGCAGAGATTGTAGTGGTATGAGACAGAGAATAGATGGAGTTTTTTTAGTCTGTCCATATAGGACAAATGTTTAAGGTCTAGGATCCTCTTTGTGAGGTGCTTTTGCAGCCTCTCCAGTTGTTGCAGGTGTTTAGTGAGGTACATGCCAAATGAGGCATTGTACTCAATGATTGGCCTAATGAGGGAAGATTAGAAGGAGACAGAGACATCCTTCTTCCTGGATGCAAAAATCTTAGTCATGAGATGTGCCACATAGAAGGACTTTCTGACCACAGTGGCAGCGTGGTGGTCAAAAGAGAGGTTGCTGTCAACCTGTGTTACCAGATCTCTTATAACGCCTTCTGTGTTCAGTGGACTACCATCGATATGGTAATTCATGGTAACTGGGTTTCTCCCAAAGGGGATGACGACACATTTTTTGGCACTGAGCTTAAGGCCATGGTTCTGACACCAGTCGTTGGTCTCAGTGAGGCCTTTCTGTAGGATGTCAACATCACTTGGGGAGTTAATAATAGCTCCAAACTTGCAATCGTCTGCAAACTTATCAGCCAGAGTCCCTTTGTGTTCGCCTGGACTTCAGAAAAGTAGATACCAAACATGAGAGGACCCAGGACTGAACCCTGTGGTTAGCAGTCTGACTTGGAGTCAGCTACTTTCATACTGTAGGTTCTATCTGTGAGCCAGTTTGCAACTCATCTAGTGATATAGAGGTTGATGTCTAGCTTAGTGAGTTTTTCTATGATTCCAGAGTGGGGAATGGTATCAAAGGCCTTGGCCAGATCAAGGTAGGCTGTATGAACCACCTTGCCTTCATCCACAGCTCTGGTGACTGACTCAAAGAAGTTGACCAAGTCGAGCAGGCATGATCTACCCTTCACAAAACCAAATTGTGTAGGATCCAGAGTTTGGACATTCCCTATATCCTTGTTTATTAAGGCCACATTGAGGCATTCCATAGCTTTATATATCAGACTCATCAGGCTAATGGGGTGATAGTTGCCAGGGACTGTAGTCACTCCTCCTTTGTGGAGTGGGATGACTGTAGCAGTGCACCATTCGGTAGGGACAAAGCCTGAGGTGAGGCTGTGATTGAACAAGGCACACAGGTGAGGTGCCAGTTCACTCTGTAGTTCATGTAGAACACAGCCAGATGGGAACTATTATGCCTGAATATCTGCAGACTATACTCATGCTTAGTTTACTAGGTGAGAAAGTCATTAATTTTACTAGTTCATAGCAATATGTTTAATTTATTGCACAACTGCTTGGATAGGTGGGTTATGTGTGTTGATAATGCAGTTTCTAGTCATGCTCCTGTTGGTACATAAAGGGTTTAATGTGAAATAAAATAAAGTCCTTGCTTTAATTTTTCTTCACCTAACACAAGCAAGACAGTTAATGTTTACTTAAGAAAGAATTATTAAAGCAGTCAACCACTGCATCAAGATCAAGGTATTTAAGCGGGGCCCAAAGTAAATGCCTAATAAAGGACATAACGGCTGAAGCACTGCTTATTGCTGGACATAGTAACAGATAGTAAAACAATGCTCTTTTTCTATGTGATTTTGTGAACAGGTATTGAAGACTGAATGTTAATCACGTACACAGACTGACATAGTAAATTATGACACATCTTATTTTTACTGTTAGAGATGGATATCGGTATTTACTCCAAGATACTTTCCCTGACAGAAACCTTATCTGTCCTGGTATTATTTTAGAAAAGATGTACTAGGTTAAAAAGATGCAAGGTTGTATGGAATATTTCCAGTCACTACTAAGATAACCTGAAACAGTTAATATCAAACATGATAGGATGTCCATAGCCATGACTTCTGCGGAGTCACATGGGGCATTATACAGCCTAAGGTAGTGGAGCTGAACTCAGTGCTGTGAAACTTATGTTTCTGTCTGGTAATTCTTCTAATCTGACTTGATGAAGTTGAAAATAAAATATTGGTGAACTATGCCTTGCCTGACCTATTCAGCTTTAAAACTGCATTTTCTTCTCATGTGTCATCTGTTTAGTTAACAGGATACTTTATGGAGAAAATGAATGCAGTTTTCCAACAACATATTAGTCATTTCTGACAGCATGGTAGTAAAAGTACAATTTCATGCTGCTTTTTAACATTGTTGAACCTGAGTTTTAACTCTACCTAATGTTAGGAGATCCTACTGTGTAACATTTGGCCTTACAGTATTCTCAGTGGGCTTTAATGAAATAAGTAGATCATACTATGTGTGATGTTTTGGTAGAGGGATCACAGAGGACATACTCTGCTGGTAGAGGTGTTTAGCCCCACCTGTAGGTCAGGTATGATAGTTATAGACATCTTAGGTTGCCAAAGGGTTTGTTGCTTACTACAACATATGGTGCTGTTTCTTTAAGAAACTGGAACCTTTTTCTACAGTACTACCACATTAGTCATATGGTCTTGTCTTGTATATCATTGCACAGTTTATATGAAAAGTTAGAAGATGTAGCACATTGTATCTGGTCTAGTTATTTCTTAACATTACAAATAAATACTGCATAGTATAGAATGCAGAATGTAATTTCATTTTACTTGTTTAAGATATGCTGCAGCCACAACTTTCAGGAAATCCCTCACTTCAAGGAATTTAGTTGAGAGTAGAAATCATAAATCCAAAAATGTAGTCTATTCCTAACTCTGAGCAGACTAGCCAGTAAAATCCCCGCAAGATAAAATGTATAATTTTTTTGAATGTCATATAGGAAAAATCCCTTAAAGTTTATAATACATTTCAATTTATTTACACATCTGAGTTGTCAGGAATTCATCATAATTAGATAGATCCTGCCATTTTACTTGTCATGCAAGCTCCAAGGAAAGTTTCAATAGCAACGAGAGATAAGTCTATAAAGAAGGTGAACAGAATGGCAACAGACTTGAGCCTACTGATGGCAGAAGTAATATGAATGCGGTGAAGCCTGACAAGGACTATATATGCACAGCTAGAGTTTAATAAAGTAATATAAAGAAAGATTGATTAACTATAGGGCTAGATTCAATAAAGCCTAGACAAAGTGTACACAATATGTATTCAAGAACATTATTATCACATGTTTTGTGCTTTCTAGTCACTCAAAAGGATTACATTAACTGTACATATAGTCTACACTTTGTGGTAACTTTTATGAATCTCTGGCAGTATTCAAAGCTGTAAGAATATCAGTAGGAAAACTAAAATTTGAAGGCAGAAAGGGTGAATTATGTCTGTGTTGTCTGTTCACTCAGAACGGTATACACTTAGTGTAGGCGTTATTGAATCCCGGGGTATGTTTATTGAAGCTGTTGTTACTGACATGATAAATTCAGTGTGTCTGTGTAGATAATACTAATGTGGGATTTTGGCAAATTAAGCTTGATGAGGAAAATTTTATGCTGTGTATCTTACTATACGTATAGAAAGACAGGGATTCCTCAGATTTCCATTAAGTGTTTTGTTAACAGCTGAAATGTGTTAGAAAGGATGCAAATGATTAAATGGCTTAGAAGTGTTGTTAACATTTTTGATAATGTACTAGTTTGTTGTATAATTAAAGAATAGCATGACAAAAGGCTGATTCAGTTACTGGATAAACTGAGACAGTATAATCTCAAAATAAGAGTAAATATAAAAATCAGCATTGCACAACTAAGACGTATGGGCACCATTTTAACTTCAGAAGGCTTGTAAACGAATGATGAAATAGTCAGAACTGTGGTACAATTATTTCTATAAGAGGATAAAACAAGATGTATGAGATTTCTGTGCATAATGACAAATCTTTTGAAGTTTACTTATATTATTCTTGGGGAAAAAAAAAAAAATATATATATATATATATATATATATATGTACATGCACACACATTAGGATAGCTACTGGAACATGATGTAGTTTCTTAAAGTGAGAAATACGAAAAATATTTTGAACTGTTTATACAATTAGTTATCATAGCACCCACAGTGAGGTATTTTGATCTGGCTAAGCTAATCACAGTATAAGCTGCTGTGAGTTAAAATGAAATTGTGTATATAGACTTAAACTATCCCAGATTTTGCAGAATGTCTCTGATTTTGCCTCATAATGCTTGCCCTGTCCCTCTTAAAACTTTTGCCTTTTCTCCTAGATCAATGAGGATTGTAATCAGTCAAGTAGTGACAACCGTTACAGGTTTATGCTCTTTATTCTTCAGAAAATGCATGTTTATGCAGAATCTGTTCTATTAACTTTCTAAGTGAATTAGTATATTCTAATCTTGGGCCTTTGTTGTTCTATTAACTTTCTAAGTGAATTAGTATAATATTTAAAAATTGTTTATTATTTTGGAGCTTTGCCTCTCATTATTTTTGGATTTGTGACAGAATCTTGAGCAAAGTAGTTGAGAACTACGATGCAGCAAGATTTCTGGAATATAAAATAGCCACATGTGCTTAAAGAGAGTTTATTGATTGACAGAAAATATATAATCAGGCAGAAAAAGACATACTTATGGCTTTAAGAAGTTTCAGTAATATATTTATGAGAAAGGAGTGCAAGAGTAGAGAAGCCATTACATTTGTATTTTCAAGAAATCTTTGGACAAAGCACATCCCATATTGCTGAAAATGTTACATTTACTGAAATATGACTTGTGAGTGACTTACAAGCCAGGTAATATGATATATATATATATATATATATATATATATATATATATATATATATATATATATATATAGCAGATGTGTTGAGTCATTTATATTTAGAGAAACATAGGGAAGAAGTACTGAAAGACAAACTGAAAATTAAGTTTGCTGTACAGCATTTGTCTTTGACAGTAAAGTAGTCTAATGAGTTTCAGAGCTGTACTGAGAAGTTCCACAAATGAAAATCATCAAAGAGGTTGCTATGTAAGGTTGGTTATAACAGAAGGGTACCATAAAGACAGAAATAAAATCTTACTTTTGATTTAAGCATAAATTAATTTCAGACAATGTTTGTTGTTTGAAACAGGTAAACTGAGAGTGCCAAATCAGTAGAGAAAACATATGCTGGAAAGAATACCTGAGTCTTGTTTTGGCAAGACAAGTGTAAAGAAAGAGCATGTGATGTGCTATTTTTGCCTACAGCTGTCTGTACAAATAAAACAAACACTTCAGAGCTGTGATTTTTGTATAGTCTATAACAGTAATAATCCAGGAGCAGTAATGTTGTTTTATTTATTCAGCTTTGCATAAAGAAAGAGAACATGATGTGTTATTTTGGCTAAGACTGTCTATACAAATAGTACAAATAGTTTAGAACATCAGGTTCAAGGCGGACTGACAGAAGAGAATCAGTCAAGACAGAAAGTGTACTACATTAAACATACCAAGACTCTTTTTGACTTAATGACCAGCCTAGATTATTCGCTGTGAGGAGTTCAGATGGCACAGTGCTGAATAAAAACATGATGTTTTTTTCTAAAACAAATATACTGCTGTTTTATTTAAGCAATTATTGAAGTGCTACAAAGGTCAAAATGAACTGCGCTATTTGAAAATAAAAGTTATTTTTATTTATTTTTTTTTTATTTATTTTATTATTTTATTTTGAATTTGTTAACCTGGGTAGAGCACTGATACCACTGGTCCTATTTCAGTCCCAGCCCAGGGGTAAGGACAATAGGTAAATGGCATTATATATAGAGTGACTGACAAAACACAATATATAAGTATGCATTATATACAGAGTGGATGCCAGAGATGGCATGTAGAAAGTGTCACAGTGAAAAGTGTAGTCAAGGCAGGCTATGTAGAGGGAAGTATGGTAGGAGAATGTGAAGCCAGACATTTATATATATATATATATATGTGTGTGTGTATGTATATATATGTATATATATATATATATATATATATATATATATATATATATATATATATATATATATTGATTTATTTATATTTATGTATATATATATATATATATATATATATATATATATGTATATGTATGTATATATATATATATATATATATATATATATATATATATATATATATATATATATTAATTTACATTTATTTATTTTTATTAGGTGCTTTTCTACAATGCATCTTCATCAGGAACCAAAGTCGGATGATGATAGGGATTGGGGTTTTGCCCTTTCACCGCTGTTTTGCAACCTCAGAATTGGTATATATAAATAGCAGGGGGTATGCCCCTGTATAAAACACTTTTTTTCTCTGTTTTATGGCTTTCAATCATTTGTGGTCGATTTGTCAATGTAATGACTGCCATCGTAGTGAACTCTCTCTCTCTCTCTATATATATATATATATATATATATATATATACTTTATATCTGTAGGTAAGGTGGAAGACACAGCTGGCATAATGGATGAGGTTTTAATCTCCCATATGTAAGGTATAAGGTACTATCATGACATGTGTAGAGTTTTTATGTTCTCCCTATCTCTCTAGATGTTCTTCCCAAAAACATTCTGGATATTTCTACCTCATACTCAACCAAGAAGAGTCATGGACAGCAACACATACTCTAGATAGTGCCTATGGAGTAACCACCAGTGTGGTGCCCACTTTCCTCTAGGCAGGAGAACATGGTCACAAACTGCAGACTGTGCTACGGCTAGACACTGAATGATGTAAAATTTGTCTCTAGGTGATTGATGTTGATGAATGTCACTAAAAATGGAAATGGCTATTTGCAGGTGATAAGTGGGCTGAAGACCTGGCCTGCTACACCCTATGCCATGGCCCATGGTATTTGTGAGAGGGGACTATGTACCTCTGTTGGGCAGTGTGTACCCACCATACTGCCCAGCAGCCCTGTATCAATAAGCTACTAGCTGTCTGGTGTCCAACATGGATTATCTGGGATATCTCTGTTGAGCAAAAGCTGGATGTAAATACAATCAACCTGTCAGATATGAACTTATGGCTACTACACTGCCACTGACAGGATGCAGCTTGGAATTGGACTATATGAAGGTATGGAGGTTGCTGGACATTCTCTGTAACCAACAAACAAGCTGGAAGGGCAGTGCAGCAAATACATCTGGCTTGGTATCCAGTCTACCACTCAGGGGGATGGACAAACTAGAAATGGCATAGGAATTGTGGTAAGGGAGAGGCATCAGAAGATAGCAAGAGATGTAATCAGAATTAGGGAGACTCATGGCAATTAGATTCCAGTGTAAGGATAGGCACCACAGCAGAGTGGGGATAGCAAGGAAAAGCATACATTAAAGCAGCAGTTGCAGGATCTACTAGATAAAGTAGGATAACATGAGTTGATGTTTATAATAGGGGGCCTGCCTGCACACATTGGAACAGACAGAAGAGGATATGAGGACTGCCCATGTCTAAATGGGTGGGGCAACAGGAATAAATGAGGATAGGCCATTCTAGACTCTGTTTGGAAAATGCATTGATGATGGTCAAGACATGATTCAGCAAGACAGGCAGTCACAAGATCACATACAAGAACGGCCAATATGCAAATGAGGTAGTCCTCCTTCAAATGTGTAAAGGGGATGGGGTAGAATCAGCAGTTGCAAAGTTATCCCCAGTGAAACATCTGGCCCAAAAATCAACCACAGGTTGCCATATTCAGCTGCAAGCAGTGGTCAGAGAAGGCTCTAAGGTCAAAAGAGACAAGGCTGAAGAAATGGAAGTTTACTGGACAGAAAGCACAAGTTTAAGAAAATATACAGGGCTCTAATACCTCAGCAAGGCGAAGAAATAGATGGAAATGAAGAAGTATGGCAGTGCCTCAAAACCGCATGAGTGAGGACAGTAGAACAGATATGTGGCTGAACCAGGTATGGAAATAAGGTACATAAGTAAAGCTGGTGGTGGACTGCAGAAGTCCAGGAAATCTTCAAAAGTAAGAAGGAGTGCAGGAAAAATTGGAAGATAGAAAAGTCAGACTAGGCTAAGAAGGAGTACTGGTTTGCTAACAAAGAGACTAAGAGAGTAGTTGCAATAGCAAAGAACAAGCCATTAGAGGGACTCTACCAGCTTCTGGAAAATGACTCAGTACATGGCACAAAGAAAACTTTATCAGGGTGCAAGGTGAAGACAGATAGATAAAAAAGACTGTCCACAGGACATTGGAGGCAGACAGAAGTTCTTCCTACAGCGTCTGAATGAAGAAAACCCTACAGAAGGTGTAGTACTCCAGATAAAGCCATTGAAGAAAGATGAAGAGTAGCCCACTCTATACGAAATAAGGACAGCACTATGGAAAATGAAGTCAGAGAAAACAGCAGGCTCAGATGAGGTTAGGCAGATAGGATCAAGATGTTGGGTGAATTAGGAGAGAAATGGTTCCAGAGAGTACTAAAAGAATTTTGGAAAGAAACACATATTCCAGATGACTGGAAAATAAGCATTCTAGTACAACTGTACAAGGACAAAGGGGACATTCACAACTGTAGGCAGTATAGAGGTATCATACTCCTATCACACAGCATGAAAGTGCTGGAGAATGTGATTGATAAATGAATACTCAAAGTAGTAGAAAATAAGATGGGGCATAACCAGTTCAGATTCAGAGCAGGATGCAGCACAACTAAACTGTTGCCAGCAGTACAAGAGATAGTTGAGAAGAAGCTAGAGATGAGGAAAGAGTCCAACTGGGCATTCCTAGACTTGGAGAAAACATATGACAATGTCTCAAGAATGCTGATTTGGGCATTACTGCAATGGCTGAAATTCCCAGAAACATTGATAGAGTTAGAGCAAACTATGCACAAAGACCCGATGACGCAAGTATGTACACTGTCTGGACTCACAGCGGGGTTCCCAGTGAGAGTGGGTGTGAATCAGCATTCAGCTTTGAGCCCACTGCTGTTCATACTGGTGATGGACTATGTGATGAGCCACCACTGGACCAGTAATCAAGGAGCCTCAATCCTCACCATGTAGACTGAGAGGATGTCAAGTACACACACAGTATTTCCAGATGCAGCTCTCTGTACATCTCATCAAGTACAATTTCCCTTGAGAGCACACAGAGACCACAGTCAGTCTGGTACTGGTATCTTCCTCTTTCTCCAGATCCCCAATAAATAAGAATTCCCAGTGGCACAGCTATAGAGCTGAGATCTCAGCTGAATTGCCAAGCCAAGACCTCCAGCACCCTCTCTCTCGAACCAGTGCTTTGTGTCCCTGCCCAAGTGGCTGACACACACATTCTTTAAGGTTTGATTTACACACACACACACACACACACACACACACACACACACACACACACACACACACGCACACACGCACACACGCACACACACACACACCTGGGAAAGGCTGGCACAGGTTTACTAGCTATGCCCCTTTTGCCCAGATTATAACGTATCTACTACTACTAGGATATACTTATTTCCTGTGGAACTTGGAGTGCTTAGAGGCCCCACAATATCCATAGCTACTCAGACATCAGCCAACTCCTTATCAGTTACTTTAAGGCCCTTAACAAAGGGTGTCCAATCTTACTGTGTAATATCAATATTAATACAAATGGTAGTCTGACCAAGAGCAAGGCTATTCGGAGTGGCCCACACAATGTCACCAAATAAATATGCAAGTACTCTCAGAACTTAAATATCTCTAGACAGATCAGCCACAATGAAAGGTTTAAATATATTTAATAATAAATAATAAAAGGACAAGAAAATACACACTATATATTCACAGTAACATCAGAGTTCAAAATCACAGGAAATATTTAAAACAACATTGCAGGACAGTCTCAAATAAATAAAGACAAATAACTAAGTATTCCTGACTGAATCTAAGAAAATTACTATACCCTAGTTAACTTACTTAAGAGCAAGGCAAATGTGTGGTGAATGGTTCTAGTAGTTGTGAGGTCCAAAGCAGAATGCAGAATGCACTGTTTCTCTAAGAGACTTTCAGATTAATATCACAAATATTACTTCTGGGATAGCTTGTAGAATTACATCATTTCTTGTCATCTGGCTGTATCCCAGGTGGCCCCACCCCCACTGCTGGAAGCTTGGCAGTATTTAGCATCTACCTGTGAAAATACACAGATCTCAGATCTTTGGCAGATTCTGGAAGTCATAAAACAATTGCATTCCTTTACATTTCAAAACTAGTAATTAGTTCACTCTGAAGACAATACAGAAAACTTCTTAGCAAAGTCTCTGTCTCTAGCTCATTGAAAACTGAAAGATACTATCATTTATTGCATAGCCATAAAGTAATTTAATTTCAGATATTTTTTCTGAAGTTAACGCCTGTATTCCAGTTTCCACTGTTAAAAATATATACATTTAAACAGTTAGAATAGTGTATGTACATTTCTGTTCTCATCCAGCAGGACACACTGTGGATCCATTTTAAACACAAGCCTTTTGAAAATACCCTTTTCAACACACACTTCTGTACCAGCAGTTTGATATACACATGACATACAGTTTTAATACATTTGTAACACAAGCATCTTATATAAATCATGTTGATATTCACAAATGACATATAATTATTTAAAAAATTCCAGATAGCTGTGCTGGCAGTATCCTCCTTTGTCACACTCCCCCCCCCCCAAAGACTCAAACTAATTTTTCAAGTGACCCTTGAGAAATGTTGCTTGAAAGGGATGAGCCTATCTGGGAATTGAGATTCCAGCTGCCTTGGCAATGCTGACCCCCAGTACAGTGCTGCACAGTCATATCATATAGTCATATCATATGCCTGCAACCCTAGGCTCCACCATAGTAACATGGGATTTTGTTGGCTGACTTCCTGTAGTCACAGATCCCCCTCAGACTCCTCCTACCTCCTACTGAAAAAGCTTAGCACCAGGGCCTCCCTATCATGGTAAGGTTTCATGTTAACATGGTACAGTTTCTGCCTTGGCCTCCTGCCTAGCAGTTCTACCATGTAATTAACATCACAGACCTTCCTTACCACTTTGAAGGGTCTTTCCCAAGCTGCCTGCTGCTTTCTGTGTCTGACAGGAATGAGAACCATAACCTCCTACCCTACAGCATACTCTCTAGCTCAAGCAGTCCTATCATACCAAACCTATTTCTGTAGTTGGGCTTCTGCCAGGCTCTTCTGAGCCAAGCCCATGAGTCCCCTGAGCCTTGTCTTGAGGTTTAGGACATATACCACAACAGACTCCTTGTGGGATTCACACTCACTCTCCCACTCATCATGAATCAAATCTAGAGGTCCCCCTCACTCTATGCCCGTACAGCAACTCAAAGGGTGAAAAACTTCTGGATTCCTGGGGCACCTCTCTGTAAGCAAACAACAGATGGGGCAACTATTTGACTCACTTCCTCTTAAACTGGTATGCAAATGCCCATAGCATGGTCTTTAGTGTAGAGTTTAACCTGTCCATCAGACCATTAGTCTGGGGGTGGTAGAGGGTGGTCTTTAGCTGCTTCACCCCACAGCATTCCCACAAACAAGTCAGCAGGTCTGACATGAAATTGGCATCTCTGTCAGTCACTATTTCTTTTGGGAAACCTACCCTTCTGAAAATCTCTGACAAAGCATTTGCCACCTTTTCTGCCTCAATGGAGGACAGAGCCACTGCCTCAGGGTATCTGGTAGTGTAATCTACTACCACTAGGATATACTTCTTTCTTTTGGAACTTGGGGTACTCAGAAGCCCCACAATATCCATAGCTACCCTCTGAAATGGCTCCACAGTCATAGGAAAAGGGATCAAAGGAGCTTTCCCCTTGTTTCCTGCCTTGCCTACCTTTTGGCACTGCTCACAGGTCCTGCAGTACCCTGTTACATCCTTGGAAATCCCAGGCCAATAAAAGTTATGCATAATTTGTCTCTTTGTATGCTTTATGCCCATATGACCTGCAAAGGGAATGTCTTGTGCTATAGCTAGATGTGCCAGATGGTATGCTCTTGGCACTACCAACTGCTGTATTCTCTCACCCTCTAGCCCTTCCTTAGGGATCCACTCTCTATGCAGTAACCCTTTGTCCTAGTATACAGATTTCCCTCTTCCTTGACAATCAGGTACCTCACTGGCTACCTCCCTCAAGCCTTGTAATGTAGGGTCTGAGAGCTGAGCCTGTCTCAACTCCCTGTTTGTAACCCTTCCCAGCTCCCCTTCCACAGGAAGTCTGGTATCGTCTGACAGCAGTGCCTTTCTGTCAACCTGGGTACTACTACTCACCTCTGCCCTTGCAGTCACCCTGTCCAAGGGAACATCAGTACCCACAAGCAGCTTTGGCTCACCTTCAGTGTCACTGCTACAGGGTAGCTCCCTCCCTGAAGTAGCCACCTCACTAGTCCTGGCCTCAAGTGTGCTGTCTGTCTGGGTCCCTCCAAGCTACCAGATCCACATGTGCTTGTCTCCAGTCCTGACTGTGTGTAACTGCATGCACACAAGGTACTGCATTATCAAAATCATTCCCTGTCAAGACATCTGCAGGGATATCTTCAAACACACCTACTTTCTTGCTTCTTTTTCCACCCTCCCAGTCAAGCTGAACCCTAGCCAAAGTTACTTGGAATGGGGTTCCTCCTAAAGCTCTTACTGGAGTAGACTACCCAAGCAAGTAGTGCTCCTCTTTAACTATTGCAGGCTTCACAATGGTTAGGTCAGACGCTGTGTCTGTCTTAGCAGTGGCCTGTTTCCCATCTACTAAGATAAGATATAACCTCTTGTGTAGTTTGGTATCCTTGTTGTCTGCAGAAAACTTACCGCTGGCATTTTGTCATTCCCACTTACTGGGTCTCCCACCTTTTGTTCCCCAACTTGCCTTCATGGACATCTATATGCTATATGGCCCAATTGGTTGCATTTAAAACATTTAACCCTTGATCCTGGCTGTGTACCTAAACTAGTGGCTTCCCCTGTTACTGGTGGACTCTGTTGAGGTGGTTTGGGCTGCCCACCATGGATTCCCTTAGACCATGAGCAGCACTGGGTATCCTATTCCTGTGCAGTGATGCCCTGCTTACTAGGTATTGGTCTCCCTTTTTCCCCAACTCATCTGTGGTATTGCATTCCCTGTCTGCCAACCAGATTCTCATGTCCTCAGGCAAAGTGGTAAGGGCTTGTTCCCTCACCAAAAGTTCTACCAGTCCATCAAAAGTGGTGA
This sequence comes from Protopterus annectens, assembly GCF_019279795.1. Taxonomy (NCBI): domain Eukaryota; kingdom Metazoa; phylum Chordata; order Ceratodontiformes; family Protopteridae; genus Protopterus; species Protopterus annectens. Next base: position 686,778,707 of record NC_056728.1, on the reverse strand, counting down.
CTTGACACCCACTCATCCACCTTTGAAAATAAGTGCTTAGTTCAGCAATATATTCACACACACTTTCATCTGCCTTGCGTCTATGCTCACAAAACCTTTTTTTGATAAGCTTCAGGTGTTAACTTAAAACACTCTACTAAATAAATTTTAACTGTATTATAATTTAAACAATCAGTATCAGACAATTTAGAAGCAGCAGTTACAGATTTACCATGGAGTAAGGGGGTCAGGATCCATACGCAGAGCCCTTGGTCAACATTATACTATTTAAAAATCCTTTCAAATAAATGAATAAAACTATCAATATTATCACCATCCATAAATTGTGGAAGAAATTTACTGACCTTTATTGCTTCTGGGGTTCAATTACTCCCTTCTTCGTTACCTCCATGACCCTGGTGAAGTGTCAGCATCTCCTTTTCATGTTGCCCCTGCTTCTCATTTTCTTTAGCCTCCAAATGCCTTCATCTCTCTGCTGCTTCTAATTCCATTTGTTTCTCCTGCTGCTGCTTCTCATTTTTTTCAACCTCTAAACACCACAGTTTCTCATTTTCATCAGCCTCTGAATGCAGCAGTCTCTCTGGTGATTCTATTTCCAACTGTTTGGCCTCCAATTCAAGTCAATTTAATTCCAGATGGATTTTTTTAGTCCTCTGTGGAAAGGATGAAGTGTCCATTTTCTGGGAGTTGTACATCCCCAAGACCAGTCTGATTGTCTTCCTGGTTGCTGGTCTGTGATGCAGCTGTGACTAAGCCTGTAACCACTTCTACTTTAGTCAGGTTGGCATGCACCAGTCCTTTGGCTTGTTACATCTCGGCCAAATGGCTCCTTGTCAGCTTACCATACTCATCTGCTGACATCCTTGTCTGCTCTCCCTGACTAACTATGCTAACACAAAATAAATAAAACTATTGTGATATGAAACTCTGAATGTCTACTGTATGGCTGCTTGACAGTACAAACACCTTCTTTAGAGACCACTGTTTACAGGCTACAGGAGTTCAATATCCACACCACCGAATCCCAATATGTGGATATCCCACCACTGCCAAGCAATAAATGTGACGACCCACCACTGGATCAGTAATCAAGGAACCTCAATCTTCACCACTGGCAACAGTGGTGGATGTAAACTGGGAGGATAGCCAGTACACACACATTATTTCCAGATGCAGTTCTCTGCATCAAGTACAATTTTCCTTGAGAGCACACAGAGATCACAGTCTGTCTGGAGTTGGTTTCTCCCTCTTTATCCAGATCCCCAGTAGACTCCCAACCGGCACAGCTATAGAGTTGAGATCTCAGCTGAGTGGCCAAGCCAAGACCACCAGCACCCTCTCTCTGTCCAACCAGTGCATCGTGTCCCTGCCCAAGTAGCCCCCCCCACGTACACCTGGGAAAGGCTGGCACAGGTTTACTAGCTATGCCCCCTTTTGCCCAGACTATAAGGTAATTATCACTGCCACCAGCCAACTCCTTATTAGTTAATTTAAGGTCCTTAACAAAGGATGTCCAATCTTACTGTGTAATATCAATATTAATACAAATGGTAGTTTGACCAAGGACAAGGCTATTAGGAGTGTCTCACACAATGTCACCAAATAAATATGCAAGCACTCTCGTAACTTAAATATCTCTACACTGTTCAGCCACAATGAAAAGTTTAAATATATTTAATAATAAATAATAAAAGAACAAGGAAATATTCAGTATATATTCACACTGACATCAGAGTTCAAAATCACAAGAAATATTTAAAACAACATTTTAGGACAATTTCATTTAAATAAAGAAAAGAATCTAAGCTATGCTTCACTATATTCCTGACTGAATCTAAGAGAATTACTATACCCTAGTTAACCTAGTTAAGAGCAAGGCAGATGTGTGGTGAATGGTTCTTGTAGTTGTTGTTGTCAGGTCCAAAAGAGAATGCAGAATGCACTCTCTCTCTCTCTAAGAGACTTTCAATTTAATATCTCAAATATTACTGCTGGGATTACATAATTTGAAGCTTAGTGTCTACCTGTGAATATACATAGACCTCAGATCTTTGGCAAATGCTGGATGTCATAAAACACTTGCATTCTTTCACATTTCAAAACTAGTAATTAGTTCACTCCAAAGACAATACAGAAAACTTCTCAGCATAGATTCTGTGTCTCTATCTCACTGAAAACTGAAAGATATGATGTTTTATTGCATAGCCATAAACTAATTTAATTTCAGGTATTTTTCTGAAGTTAACCTCCTGTATTCCAGTTTCCACTGTTAAAATATATACATTTAAATAGTTACAATAGTGCATATACATTTCTGTTCTCTTTCAGCAGGGCACACTATGGACCCATTGGATCTATATTACAAGATTGAATGCTTAGGTGAACATCGGGCTTGTAATATCAAAACTAAAAATGTCGAATGGCGCAGGGCAAGACATCCATTGGTCATGAAAATAAAAAAAATAACTTTACACCCAAACTAAGTGGGGAGCTTTGACACCGACATCTGCCCTTACTAAATATACCAACTCCGAAATCACTCTATAGTACACAAAACGGCAAAATCCAGCGAATAGCCAAGGGAAATCTTTACCTGTGTTAAATTGGCCGTTCGGCATTTTTTGCTTTTGATATTACAAGTTCGATGTTTAGGTGTTCAATCACCTAAATGTTCGATCTTGCAATATAGACCCAGACCCATTTTAAACACAAGCCTTTTGCAAATACCCTTTTCAACACACAATTCTGTACCAGCAGTTTGATATACGCACAACATATAGTTCTAATACATTTGGAACACAATCATCTTATATAAATAATGTTGATATTTACAAATTACATATAATTATTTAAAAAAGTCCATATAGCTGTGCTGGCAGTGACCCTCTTTGTCACATTCTAAACTAGCAAACACGTTTCAGGTGACAGATCAACAAAGCTGCTGTATGCAGACAATGTGGCATTACATGCAGGTTCTTAACAGGAACTTCAGCAGATGATAGTGGAATGGAATGCAAAACAGAAAACATATGGAATGAAACTGAGTACAGATAAGACATTTATAGTAGTAGCTGAAAATAGAGATGGAAGGGAAAATAGTGGAAAAGGTTAACAGCTTCATGTATATGGGACGGGTGGTTGAGGAGAAGGGAAGTCTGAATAAGGAGGAGGTAAAAGCTAGAATCAGAGGGCTACAACCAACTGGCATAGAATGCCAGGGGTTTGTGTGGGAGAACAATGCCAAAGAAGATGAAAAGTAAAGTGTACAAAACAGTGTTGCAACCAGTACTACTGTATGAGATAGAAATATGGACAGTGAAGGCACAGCACCTGAGAAAGTTAGAGATGATGGCGATGAAGTGCCTGTGATGGGTGGGACAATGCACACTATGGGACAAATGAAGGTATGAGGAAATTAGAGCAAAAGACCAAGTAGCTCAAACTGCAGAAAAAGTCAAAGAGAACAGATTGCAGTAGTTCAGGCACATGTACAGGAAACCATAATATAATCTGGTGAAGAAGATTTGGGATAGACAATAAGGAGGCAAGAGAAAACAAGGCAGTCCACTAAAGAGATGGATGAACTGTGTGAGAGATGATGAGTGACAGTCAGGTATTGAAGCATAAAACATGGTGGCAGTGGACGTGACACCCCAACTCCATGCAGTAAATGGGAAAAAGGGGGTCGATGACAATGATGATCTCCACACACACACCCCTGAACAAAATTAAATGGCTTTCTTGATGTTTTAAGTATATTTATTGGGACCTCACTAAGATCTGTTTGTTGTTTCTCTCAAAATGTTATCTAAGTGCTGATTTTCACTCTACATGGTTTTCAGTGAATAGAATGTAAAATTGTTATACTCAACACTCTTACTGTTGATTTAAGGACATGAATCCTATGCTCTAAAGTTTACAGAGGTGTCTTCAAACATGTTCAGAAAGATTTTCCATAACGGTGTCGGTAGAAATATTTTGGACTGAAGATTTAGGAGAGCATCAACCTGAACTGTCAGCACAGTCACACAGAGATAAGGTTCCATGTCTGTCAACTACAGAAGCTACTGGGAAGTTTGTATCCCCATCCCCCAAATCTTCAAGATGTTTATGACCATTAAAGAAGCCAGCTCGATATACTGAGAGTTTAGGAATTTTTATGTAATGTGCAGTTAAAGAAAAAAATGGAAAGCAGTGCAACAAAGGTAAAAATACTGTCATAAATCAGTATGTGATATACAGAGCATCTAGTAAGCAAGCCACGTGGCCTGATGCCCACGTATTACTGCAGTTTGTGAGTAAAACTCTAATAGATGACAACACATCACATCATGTTCATCTCATTATTTCTTAATATTACAGACCCATATATTGTACCTACAGTCTCCTGACATCTGGTTTTGGTCATAACAGTAACTAAAGGGGTATTCGAAGAGGACCTTCTTCATCTGCTGCTATCAAGGTGACTGCAAGAACTTTTAAAATTCTGCTGCGGTGGTTACTTTAGTAGTCTCTAAAGGCAAACAATTTCTGATTCAGTAGCTAAGAGAATGTCACTAAAATATTCATTAGATGGACAGCTACCAATAAAAGTACACTCAAGTTAATTGTCAAACATCACAACACAACCATAAAAATAAATATTTCAGACTGTAACTGGAAAACCACTCTAAAAAAAAAAAAACTCAGTTTAACCATCCCCAAGACAACCCAAAGGGTAAAACTAGAAAACTAGCACAGTATACAGTGTTAAGAAACTTCTGACCACTAAGGAACTGAATCAGATTAATGGCAGGTAGGATGGAACAAGATTGAGGGGATTCCACCTTCTTCCCACCTGCTTTTGACTAAGGCTGGAGGTGGTGCAGTTAGTTGCTTGCACCTCTGATCAGGACTAGGGAGAAGGTCTGCACATAAGTCTTAAAGTAATTTAAAGTGGGAGTTCTGATTTGAAAGCAGTGAATGAGCACTGGGAAAGGCCATATCAGAAGACAGATGTGTCCCAGGTGTTTGAAACTAAGTATCACGATTGGTAGTCTTTCATCTAGCTACACCAATTTAAACATTCATTTAGAATGGCTTATCTGTACCCACAGCAGTTACACAGTTAAATGGAGTTATTTCAGAGCACAAAGATCAACTAGCCATTTGAAAGGTTGGGACCCGCATTGGTGAGTCTTGTAATGGGAGACAGAATGGCCGAAAATCCTGAGTTACATATACTAAGTGCAAAATTACCATTTCTTGGAATATTCCCTTTTCTCCAATGATCTTGGAGTGCTATATATAAGTTCAGGGGTGTGGGGGGCTTGCACCCTGCAAAAAATAAGTTTAAAGGAGAAGAGCAATGTTCTGTATTCTGACTTTTGCATTTTCAGTCTTTCCTTTTCAGCAAATTGAGACTCTACATTTCAAGTCCTGACATTTCAATAGGGAGCCAACTTACTACTTAGAATCTTTTGCATCATGTAACTGCCTTAGGCTACACACAGATCTAGCAGGATATAGATCTTTTGGTAAACTCTTACTGTTTTCAGAACTATCTTTGACAGCAGCTTTGTAATAAACAGTACCCAGACGGTTATCCAAAGAATGAGAGAGTAAACAACAGCAGTTAAGATCTTAGTTTTTCCTTCTTCCAGATCAAAACAAGAGTAATAGGGAGAGGAGAAATTAAAAAGATAATATTTTTTTAGTAAAGTCAGTTTTCTTCCTTTCACTTGAATGCAGGTTCAGGTATTGCATCTCCCTGGAGGGCAGAATCAGCTTTTCTATATGAATGGAACATATTCAGTTTAGCAGAAAACAACAAACAGCTAACCTCCATTTCAGTTACCTGTATTACAGCCACCAACACAGCAGCTATAGTTCATCTGTAGGAAAAATCCACAAACAGTTCCAGCTGTGCAAGAGCTTTTCTACCTAATCTGTAATCTAGCCCTTTGCAGTTCATGATTTCACTAAAGTTGTCTCCAAACAAAATGTGCTTCTGAAAACAGTCAAAACAATTGTTGACCATGGACATCCTGTACCTCCTTTCTGAGAATTTGTGCCCTGATTGGATGACGGATAGACACTGGCAATCCTGAACAGGAATAAGGACAAGGGCTGCTTGTTCCATGGTACCATGGACTTTAAATTAAGTGGATGCCTTGAGGTTAGTAATTAAACAGTAACAAAGAAGCAGTGACAGCAGGTATTGGCTAGAACAGTTCACTCTGTCACTGGAAATACACAGCCTCATATACATCATCCATCTTGGCAGATCTATAATGAAATATCAGAACTCTACATCTAATGTGAAACATATTAACTATATTATCTAAACCTGGCAATAAACCATCTTAAAATATCTAAACACACAAAATTGCATAACACTATAGACATTGTTTTGGTACCTCAACATGTGAAAGCACTGACAGATTTGTATGTATACTGCCTCTGTGATTGCACAAACTTGGAGAAAGAGACGAGTGAAAAAAAAAATCAGAAGCTCACTTTTTCTTTATTCTCCAAGTTGTATAACTTCAGAAATATGTTGTGCTGAGATTTTGACACGATAGCTTGTACAATCAAACATGCAGAATACTTCAGCTGTTAAGGCAATGGAGCCTGCAACAGTGGCATAGAGAGATAAAGCCCTATCTATAGCACAGGCAACCTGAGTTTGAATAGCAGATTGGAGGCTTGACAAAACAATCAGGGAGGATGAGCTTGCCCATCCTGGGGGGAGCCACTCATGTTCACAACACATTCATGCAGTTGATTTCCCTGGTGGTGATCAGTGAAACATCTGAGTAATGCTACCTGCAGGTGGGGGAGGTTGTCCTCCTGACATTAGCTCTTTGTAGAACTAAGAAGTGGTCCAGTGCTGGTACTCACTGCATAACCACCTAAAGAGCATTACTGAGCAACAGAGGGATGAGAAGTAGGAGAAGAACATGCTTTGGAAGCAGTATTATGCTTCCTCAGGTGTCTCAATCTCCTCACCTGACTTGAACATGGGCTGTGTTAGTTCAGTGGTGGCTAGCTGTGGTCAACAGACCCAGTGGATGAAGAAAGGCCCTGGGAGAAACTGATGGTCAGCTGTGGGGATCCTAAGTGAGCAGAAAAGACAGTGGTAACAAAATGGGATATGATAAATCATAACCAAACCATCCTATGGAGTTGCACAACTCGTTAAACAGGATTATATTCCAGTAAATAACTGAAAATTGGCTTGCTCACCTGTTAGGTTTCAGAGCATCACTCTTTTGCCTTACTTGTTAACAGAACACTGCCAACTTGTTTTTGTTGCTGAAAGTGGGCCGTTAAGACTATACAATGACAATGCTTAATTACCCTCATCTGCATCTTCCAAATAAATTGTCCTTAACACTGCAGCTGAAGGTAGTTGAAGAGGAAACAGTCAATTCTGTTAGCCTTGCTGTTCAAAAGATCAATTTTAATACAAACATTCTGTGTTTGCAGTTGACTCTGGTTACAAATAAACCACGCAAACCAGCCAGACTACTTTTTACCTCTTCAGAGCTTAACTCAAACAAAGAACTGATTCTTAGCTGTGAAGCACGATACTACATCTCAGAATGCAGTTTTCATGACAGTCTACAGCAACAGAAACTCTAACTGCAGAACTCTTTAGGGGGTAACAACAAGAGGATGTGATAGCACTACCCTGCTAGCAGATTGGTCACCCCAGATATGGGACTCGAATGCATTAACTTCAGACTATGGACTGCATACTACTGATGTACAGCAGCTCTGTATCAGTGATCTGAGTTTGAACAGTGGCTTCAGACATATTTGCATAGATGATTATCCTGGTGGAGACTGAAGAAACAACTGCAGTGTTGCACGCAGATGGTAAGGGCAGTTCTGCTTACATCAGCCCCTTACAGAAGTGAGGGGTGGTGCCACTTTGATTCCTACTGCATGTGTCACCTACAGGGTATTACTGGGCAGATAATATGCTGCCTGACTTGCCTGATTTAATTCTGTGGCCAGAGTCAACTGCAAATAGAATATTTGTAGTAAAATTAACCTTTTGAACAGCAAGGGTAAAATGTAGGACTGTTTCTTCTTCAAAGGACATAGGACCTGCCTTTGAGTATCAACTCTGGGTTACAGCATGTGTGTCTATGAGTGGTTGGACATTGAGAATTTCAGAAAGCTTGAGACTTCTTTACGAAGAGTTTTGAGTTATGTGAGGTTGTGTGAATTGTGTGAGCATGCAGGATGAAGAACTTCTATGAAAAGCAGCAGGTCTTCTCATCTCTTGCTAAGGCGTTGCAGCAATAAAATTGGCAATGAGAGCTAAACTGGTTAGTTTTCAGATATGATGCTTAGTTTGGCAAAAATGAAGAATTCAAAGCCACCACAGAAGGCATTAGGGCAGTGGACTGAGACTAAGGATGGGGTATGTACACTTGCTTGACAATGGTCAATTCAAAAGAGACAGAGATGAGGCACACATATAATTATATTAAGTAAGGGAGTGAAGGATTGAAATCTCCTGCATGGGGTGGTTTGCTCCCTCAGAAGAGGCAAACATTAAACTGTTAACCAAACACTATTTCTGTTTTTTTTCCCCCCCATCAACACAAACATTTAATTCCTTTATTCACAGTGGTACTGTAAATCCCACCACAGATGTGCAGTGAGCTTTTTTAGTGGAATTACATAACTTATTATAATCAATGTGGTTACCTTGTTAAAATGTGATGGATGCAAACACATATAAACCACTACAGAATTTACTCAAGCTAGTGAAAGCAAAATATAACACATTTAATCAAAAAGGTAGAAGTTCTAAACGGAAATGTTGAACATAAATCTCTAATTGTTGTACAGAAGTTTTGTTTTTAATTAATGCAATCTGAAGGTGAATTAGAATATAACACAATATGCTGCTGAACTAAAGCAGTGTGGTGAATTGTGAATCTGGAGTTAACCTACTCAGGGCCCTGCATGACAGATTTGTGAGGGATATTCTCATAAAGCTTGCCAGATAGCATATGATGCAAATCATACATGTCCAAACACTTCCAACATTGATGTTGCTATGGAGACTGCTGATAAGGATAAGCAGTTACAAAAGCATGATCTGCCAGTGTGAGTAATCCATAAACCTGATGGGTAGGCCCCAAGCCAAAATAGGAGGAAACACTGCTACTAGTGTATTTTTTGGAATTGTGAACCTTGACAAGACAGCTTCAAAGATATATAGTGTCAGTACTAGTAAAATGGGGTACATCAATAGGGCATATTGAAGTAAGTTGCAGATACTAGGAAAATCAAGAGATTTTTTGATGAAAGTGAAAAATGTATGTTGCGACTGAAGAATTGGAGTTTCCAAAATTTTCTTTGAAGACTGATAGAGAAAAACTTTTATTTAGGACTATTTTTTTCAGGTGAATGATAAAGAGCTTGACAAGGAAAGAGATACAAATGCAGTGTTTCAGTAACGACAGAGGAATTGTTTCAGTCTAAATTGTTTCAAGCTGTATTTCCAAATCAAGAAATGTATATAGGTTAAATTAAACAATTTTAATGGAGAAACGATGGAAGTGGGTTTCCTGATGTCAGCGTGAGCAACAGTTTTCAAATTCAGTACAATAACAAAAGCAATAAAAAAAGAAAATAAGTAACTTAATCCACCTGCAAACAAAAATATACAAAGAAAACTTACACCACTTAACTTGAAATACAAAATGCAAACTGAACAATTTGCAGAGTATTTAAATTAGAAAGGAACAAGTTCTTGATGTACTGTTGAATATAACATAAACATTAAGGTGATAATTTGATGTAAACTTCTTCATGATGTGTTTCAGTCACTAAATGTTTTATTGAATTTAGGAATCAATAAAATAAAATGTTACAAAAAAAACCTTTAACTTCTGCATAGGGTACCAATACAATCAGTTTGCAACAGAATTTAAAAACAATTTCAAGCGTGAAGTTCCCACGGTGGGAGAATTGCTCTTGCATTCCCTTTATTAATATAACTGTCTTCAAAGTCAATACACTTACAAAATGTTCTCCTGCAATGGTTTCTGTTGAACAGCATGCATTTTTGCACTCCATAACATTCAACACAGTGTCCATCACAGCAAGCACCATGTTGCAGAGGGATAAAGCCTTAACTAACACCCAGGTGACCTGGGTTTGATTAATGATGTGGATGTTTGAGGTGATGGCAGGGAGGGATGGATGTACTCAACCTGGGGGCACTTGTCTAAGGCACTCTCTGAGGAGAGGTGTGCTTCATGCAGGGGAGCAGCCCTTGGACATAAGTAGGCAAATGTAGGGGGCTGGGATGGGAAACTAGGCATAGGTCATAAATAAAAAAAAATCATCCAGCTGAAGCATTGATGCAAGACTCCTCCCCTCCCCTCCCCTGGACATCCTTATGATCTGCAATGGCTCCAGCCCAGAACTGAAGTTAGTTTTGGGGTCAAAATGAAGGACTGGTAGACCAAGTGATGGACATGGGCACTGGGGTACATGCTGTAAGAATCACACAAGGGAGCCAAAAAACAACAAAAAATGTCCAACCCAAAGATAAATAATACCAATAGCAGTGTTTGGCTTGATGAGCATAGTGTGTCATAAAGAACAGATGGAACTATTACCACTGGCTAGGCCATCGTAGCCATTTGTGGAAGAAGCTGGCTTCACCACTGACAGTGAACAAGAGGCAAGTTAAGTAAGTGTATCTGATTGTAGACATGAACTCAGTAAAATCAGGAAGTGCTTGAGTTACTTGCACAACTAGCCACCATATACAGCATCAAAGCTACTACCTTGGTAAGCCCTGAGAATCCTTCAGAGTTTTGTAAGAACAATACCCTACCACCTTCTAAGCAATAACAAGCTGAGAAAGAGTTGAAGAGGTTAGAGAATGTCAGAATAAGTATGCAATGAAGAATTGTGAGTGGTCTGTACTAAGATTACCAGCAATATAAACAAACAGGTCTGTTAATTTCTGAGGCAAGCCAAACAAGGAGTAGATTTTACAAATGAGCTGTCTAGAAGAGAGGAGCTGATGGATACTTTAAGTGGAGGGTCATTATTTTCAAAAACAGACCAAGCCTCAGCCTATTGACAATTGTTGATAAACAATGAATCTAAGAAGTATGTGACTATTAACAATTACTGGGGGGTTGCTTGTATATAAAAGGCTGCCATTTTTGATAAATGCAACACCTGCCATCTTCCAGGTAGATATGGTGGGAAATATCATGAAACACCATCTAGTTATTATCTACCTAGACAATTTATTAGTCAGAAGTAAAACTATAGCAGTTGAAGAATAAATAAGGTGTTGTAAAGACTTCAGTAAAGCAGTCTTACAATTAAAATGTCCAAATGTGAGTTTTGGAAGAAATAAACAGACTATCTGGTTCATGCAATTAACAAGCAAGGAATTTTCCAAGTTCTAAAGAAAGGTTTACAACAATAATGTAATTCACTAAAATGGAATAAACTGGAAATGTCACACAAAGTTATACATAGTCCTAAGTTCTAAGAAATAAGATTGGTGAACACCATAGAACATAGCTGAAGCAGGAAATTTCAGTATGGATGTGACAGCATCACTAAACAGATGTAAAATGGTGCATGGTCAGTAGTAATCACAAGCAAATCATTTCATATTTCTTTTAAAAATGGCACAGTTATAACCTCCAGGATATTTTAACTGCATGATAATTGCTTGAGAACCAAGAACTGTTCTTAACAGTGCTATATTCTACTGGCTGAAGGACACTCTACTTAGCACATATACTAACTCTTATGTATCTAGTGATTACTAACAGTATACTATGTAAAATTTGTATACTGAAGGCAAAAACAAGGGTAAGAAAGTATTTTAAAAAAAAAAAGCCTCATTGTCCTTACGTGCTTATACAGGTCCTACAGATCTCGTAGTCAGGTACATGACTGCATTTAATAATACTACCATTGTGCTTTGAAATGTGTTAACTACTGGGCTGCTCTGATTGTGTTATGGCCATTTTCTATGATTATTGCTGTTCTCCTGTATAGAAAATAAATGTTCTTAACAGTGCTATATTCTACTGGCTGAAGGACCCTCTACTTAGCACATATACTAACTCTTATGTATCTATCATCAGATTCTATCCCCCTCTACCTGCTAGATCCCTGAAAGGCTTGAACACTAGAAGGACACTTCCCCTGCTGAAACCTAACTGGAAACTTTCCTGCACTGTCCCTTGCCTCTGAAAAGATATGCCAAGGTTAATATTACTTTATCCCGTCTGTATGTACTATATTGTTTAGCCATACCGGGTCTACAGCACTGCCAGTAAACTCTCAAAGCCCCATAATCAACTCTAATATATTAAACTGGGTTACTCCTATATCTATCTCTAAGGATTTCCTAGTGAACATATCTAAGTTTCTAAGCAGCCCTAAAACTGCAAAGAATAGCAGAAAATTGGCAGAAGAAAACTTAATGTGCAAAAAGGCTGCAAAACGTGATTACTAACAGTATACTATGTAAAAATTGTATACTGAAGGCAAAAACAAGGGTAAGAAAGTATTTAAAAAAAATAAAAAAGCCTTATTGTCCTTACATGATTATACAGGTCTTACAGATCTTGTGGTCAGGTTAAGCCCCTTCGCACCTCGTCCTGGCCCCAAATCTCACCTGCCCCTTCTACTCCTAAATTTGTAGCTCTAAAACCACTTCCCCTCTTTTTTAGAACCAATCAACAACTCTCCAGGCATTATCAGGACCCTACCTACCTATACTAATTATTCCTTTATTCAAGTTGGGCAAAAATCAAAGCTAGTATCTAGACAGTGCCTCTGTTGTTGGCTGTGAAACCTCTCAAATTAATGCTGTTATACTGCCTACTACCCTTGATGATAATTCCATATATTCTTACCACCTACAAAAATCTGTCCTACCTAGGCTACCACTAACTAAGAAGCCAAACCACCACTCCAATAATACAAATTAAATTAGACCACTTAATAATCCCCCTTACGACTAACTCCTTGGATACAAAATACCACCAACCCATTAGATCTAGCTATAGCAACCCCAAAACCAAGAATTGCCCAAGACTAATATTTAAATTCCTGAAGCTCACAATTATACTACATGGCAACCTTACAAGGGATGGGCACATTCATCCAAACCCTGGCCCAACCTCACTAGTCGATCCTAGCCCCAATTCTATTATTCCCACTAACTTGCAAACTTTAAATAGACCTTTGAACTCACTCCTGCTCAGTCACCTAAATATTAGAAGCTTAAATAATAAGGTCCACCACCTGCATACACTCTTAGATACACATTCCCTGGATATACTTTGTCTTACTGAAACCTGGCTGAAACCATCAACACCAGATAATGAGGTTTTACCCCCAGGTTATAACATACTAAGGTTAGAACATACCACTAGGAAGGGAGGAGGGGTAGCTGTACTATACAAAACTGCTCTAGATGTGACCTCTGATTCCACACAACTACTGGGTGTTGATAATGCTGAAATTCTCATTGCCAAGCTTCAAATTAATAAAAACAAAAGTATTAACATAGCCTGTGTCTACATTCCCCCAGGTAATAACACAAACACCCTAGAAGATATCCTCTCTTGGCTGTCTAGTACCTATCCTCAAGAAACCATTGTTCTAGGAGACTTCAACATCGACTGGAATATTTGTTCCTCAGAATCTCTGACCATACATGTAAATGTATACGGATTTACTCAGATCATATCCTCCCCTATTGGGATCAGTAAACCTAACAACAAAGATAGTATCCTAGATTGGATACTCATTAATAGCCATCCCAACATGTATAGGGTCGGTACCCGACCTGAAGACATAAGTGACCATTTTCTTACCTATATGATCAGGCATAAGACTGACATCCCCCACCAACCTACTTACAAAACAATTAGAAACAACAAAAACTTTAACCCCGCTAATTTCCAAAATAAACTCAAAGCATGTAATTAGCAGTCCTAAAACATCTACCACTTGAAGAAGCTGTATTATATTTCAACACCAAATTCCTAGCCATCCTTGATACCCATGCACCTGCACATTCTATAAGAACTAAAGCAAAAGTTGCTCCATGGCTTTCAAAAGAAACCAGACAAATGATCTTACTTAGAAACAAAGCTTGAACCACTTGGCGTACTACAAAATCCCCCTTAGATCAACTTAGATTTAGACAACTAAGGAACAGCACTAAAAAAATCTACCACCCTAGATAAAAAAAAAAAACCTTTACTGCCATTTACAACAGAAGTATCAAAACAATTTGCAAAACTTTTGGGCAGGCATAAATAAATGTATTCACCCAGGAGAATGCACAACTCCTACCCCCTCGGCTACCATCCAAAAACCTTCGGAAGACGTTGCCAATTCCTTTAATAGTTTCTTCACAGAAACTATCCAGCCACTAGCTAACCAACTATCTCCCAGTTGCCCAAGTCCTAATGCCACCGCACCTAGTTCTCAACTCCCCTTTAGCTTTCAACCAGTTTCTACATCACTTATCCATGCACTAATCAAGAAACTAAAACCTACCACCCTTGCAGCGGATCTCCTCCCAGCTGAGTATCTAGAAAAAGCTGCGGATGCCATACTATACCTAATCTCTATTCTGATCAATAGAACTATATCAGAAGCCACTATCCTCTCCAACTGGAAGACATCCCATGTTATTCCACTTCACAAAGGGGGCAGTTCCACCGAACTGTCAAATTACAGACCTATAGCTATTTTGTCACCCCTGGCTAAAATTATGGAGAAGTGTATCCATAAACAACTCCTGAGGTATCTAATTCAGCACAATCTCCTGGCTAACTCACAGCATGGTTTCAGACCATTTCACAGTACAACCACGGCCCTCCTCTCCTTCTCCAATGTTATTAATCAAAACCAAAACAACAATAAACTTTCTTCTGCCCTCTTTCTTGATCTCTCCAAAGCCTTCAACATGGTCAACCACCAACTACTCATGCACACACACACAAAACTATTCCCCTAGATGTCCAGGCTATCCAGTGGTTCAAATCTTATCTGAGTGGTAGACAACAGGCTGTACTATGGCAGAACAAACTATCTTCCCTTCTACCTATCACCCTTGGGGTCCCTCAGGCTCTATATTAGAACCCTTATTATTTTCTATCTTTATTAATGACCTGTACACAGTCATCCCAACAGCCACCTGCATTCAATATGCAGATGACTCCACTTTGATTTGCTCTGCCACTTCCCCTTTAAGTCTGCAGACTCTATCCCAAAATGTTTTTAATACTGTAGAAAAGTGGCTCTGTAATCAACATCTCCTTTTAAATCCTAACAAAACGAAACTACTGATTTTCTCCCCCACTCGTAAAGCCTCCGCTCCAATCTTTACTATAAAATCTAACAATAGCACTGTCATTGTCCCAGATCCCTGTACCAAACTCTTAGGTGTTAACAGTCGTTAATAACCTCAAGTTTCATATGCATATTAATTAAACTATTAAAAAAGCCAATAAAAAACTTGGCTCACTATACAAGATCAAACATTTCCTCACTCCACTAGCTAGGACGGTAATTGCCCATACACATCTACTTTCCACCCTCCTTTACGCATCCCCTCTCTTCAAAAACTTGAGTAAGTCTGACCTTAATAAATTCTCTAGCTGCTTTAATCATATTGCTAGATTTGCCACTGGAGCAGCATACAGAACACACCACTGTCTGAACCTAAAAAAATCTAGGGTGTCTAGAATTGCCTATCCAACTTCAGTACAATCAGCTAATAGTAGCACATAAAATTCTCTACCAACCTGAAAACACACCTGTACTTACAAAAATTATCACCCCTTACAGCAACCTCAAGACACTTTGCTCATCCAACAAATTACTAGTCCAAACCCTCAAAAGCAACAACTCATGTGGAGACTCTATATGCCAACTCTGTTGGCAAAATATGGAACTCACTTCCTGCTGAGCTTACTTCAGAACCCATTGTAACCCAATTCAAAAAGAATCTAAAACAGTACTTTAAAAAGCAATGGCTATGTCCTTGCTCTAATCCTGACTAACTCTGGCAATATAAACATGTGCTAAAGAGGTCTTTTGGCCACCCCTACATTGTTTCCTAGTTGTTGCTCTATAACAAATCAGATTTATAGATGACAGCGTGAATAACTTTTATCCTATGCATTGTATTTGTAACAGTGCTTTAACTTGTTTAATGTAACAGTTTTTCTGTATGTATGTATGTATGGATCTTTTCTCCCCGGGCCTCTGCAGAAAATGGACAGGTATCCAGTCAGACTATCCCTGTCAACAAATGTAAAATAAAATAAAATAAATAAAATAAATAAACTGTGAATCAAGAAATTCACTTTATTCCTAACTATAGTATCTAAGAGGCATGAAAAGATACAGGGCATGCTGTTTATGCATGTTACAGAGGAAAAAGTCCTATATGTTTACAAAGTTTTTGAGTTTTAAGAGGGAGAAGGAGAAAACAATGCAATGATTACACAGGTTTTTCTAAGTGACTGTGTGCTGATGAAGAATCTGCCATATGACTATATGTTCTCCATGAGGTTCCAAAGAGTCTGCTTGAGGTTTATAATACTGAGTTAAAGAATCAAGCTACAGACCACATTTTTGGAGAGTTATACAATTTATTTATTTTTATTATATTTATTGAATTATCACTTATGCCATAGGCAATCATGCATTTATATAAATGGAAACAAACCATTTTGAGATATTCTTAGTTACAAACATTATACATCATATATACTCTTCTGTACAGTCATTGTCAACCCAGCATTACATAGCTTACTCAGTTCCTGCCTTCTCTTAAACCTCATTCCTCCCCCAAAACATTATCCTGTTACCCTTTTTAAAGATCCCCTTACAGTTCTTTTATCTCTGTTACAATATTCATTACTTCAAATACAGTTAGTTCAGACTTTGATTTCTATTTTCTAGTAATTGTTTCTTTGGTAGCCACCAAAATTAAACTTAGCAAGGCCTTCCTTCCTAAACAATTCAGATCCTGTATTCCAGCTCAAAAAATAATTTCCTTTGTTATACCAATTTGCTCACCCAGTATTTCAGACAGAATACTCTGTATAGATTTTTTTAAAGCCTGCCAACTGATTACACTCCCAAAAATATGTTCCAAATTACCTCTTTCTTCCACATCACACCTTGAACATTTGCAATCTACCTGAGGAAAAGTTCTTTACAGTCTACTTCAGGTATAAAAATAACTATGCAAACACTTCCAAGCAAAAAATCATAAATCTTTTGGACTTTGTTGCATATTTGGGAGCCATACATATATCCTCCCATTTTTTTTTTTTGTGAATTGCTTATCCATTCTCTCTCTTCACAATCTTTTCTAATTTCCTCAGACTTGACTCCTATATTTATCATGCAATATTTTATACGCCCTACTAATTATCCATTTTTTAACAGCAACTTCTATTCTAGATTCAAGTAAAACTCTGCCAGTCTTAAGTCTTTCACTTAGGATCCCCTATCCCTTTCTCTTTGCCTATACCCTGATATCAATTCTTGATAGGGAAGGCAGTCTCTATCCTGCAGTCCAAATGTATTCTTGGCCTCTTCCCATTCTATTTCATTTCCCTATGTAATTATTTGCTGCTGACACTTTGGTTCCTTTGCCAGTTATTTCCAATAAACTCCTGTCCCTCTTGCCCATCCTCTGTACCTCTAATTGCAGTCATCCCTACTGGCAGAATCTCCTTTCTCCATTCCTGTGTTGGCTTAGTTCTTAGAATACGTTCTGCTACTTTATGAATATAATGTTCTGCATGGGTATTATTATTCACTTTAAAGATCTGCATACAGAATCTCACTCTCTCATTATTTCTTATGCTTCCCAATGTTTTAACATCTTTTTTTTTACATTTTGAATGATAGCTTTCTGCTTATGCTATGTATAGGAGTCTTAACTCTGTAGCTCTAAATTATCCATTCAAATCAGAAAATCCCAGTCCACCTTATTCTATTGGAAGGATTAACTTATCCCACTTGACTCTTGCCATCTTCCCCTCCCAGCTATAATAATTCAATTCTTTATTAACTGCTGTCCACAACTTCTCCTTTGGTGATAAAATTATGCCTGACCTGTGTATAAAACTGCTTGTTTCTTGCTATCCGTATCCATAAGCAAGAGCTTCTTCCAGTTCCTCAGTTTATGTATTATCGTTTGCTTAGTTTCTTCCCACATAACTTAACTTGCCATAACAGAATCCGTTTTAACCCATACTCATAATTATTTCATTTTATCATGTCCTCATAAATATGGGTATTGCTAAATCAATTCATGTGTGGGTACATAGTTTACATCTTACAGCTTTTGTTAATCTTCATTAATTTTATATCCTGAAAAGACTTGAAACAGTTTCAGAATGTTCCACAATGCTGAGGTGTCCTTTTCTTGTTTTATCAGGTACAAAATAATATCATCTGCAAATAAAACAAACTTCTCTTGAATGTTTTACCAATTATATCATTGAATTTCTGAGTCCCTTACTTTCTTTCTTTGCAATAGTTCTAAATATAATGTAAGTAACTAAGGGGAAAGAGGACACTCCAACCTGGTTCCTCAGTTCAGACAGAACTTTTCAGAGAGAAATCCCCCACTACAAATTTTGCTGCCTATCTGTCATATAACCATTAACCATATTATTGTGTCAGGGAATGCAAATGTTTCCACAGACCTACTCATAAAATCCCATCTTACTCTGTTGAATGCTTTTTCTACATCAGATATCACTCTGCAGTTGCACATCTTCTTGTTCTGTGACATTCCAGTTATTCTGCAATACTTTAATCTTTGCCAGTCCCTCTGAATAATTCTTGTTACTTCTTAACCGTATCTCTTTTTTCTTTTATTTCTACCCTATTTTTAAACTCCACTTTCATTTTATTCTACTCCCTAGCTATATTTGCTGAAGAAATTTCTATCTTCCCTAATAACTACCAAATAATTTCCACTACCCATTCCTTAATTTCCTCTTTTAACAGACAAGTGAGGAAGTGCTAGTATCTCATTTTACTCCATTACCCTCCATTTTATCTCAGTTATTAATAGCACATGATCTAAAAAATTATTGGATGTGTATCAAAGCATTCAATTAAATGCACATGTTCCTGTGAAATATAATTTCTTTCTAGCCTAGCCCAGTTGTTGTACCTTAGGGGATAATAGGTAAATTCTCTCAGAGTTCCTACTACTGAATTCCCATCTTGCACACCAAATATTTTTATAAATTTCTTCAAAAATCTAGCATCTTTTGTTATATTTTCACTTCTAGCCTCCCCAATACATCCCCAGTGTTCCAAAGCAAATAGCAGTCCCCACCTATAAGTAATATTCCCTGCTGAAAGCTGATTATTTCTCCCAGAATTTCCTTAAACTCCACTGAAGCAGCTTTAGGTGGAATGTAAATACATGCCAGCATAATCCTCCTCCCTTGTCAGTACCCCCTTAATACCACAAATCTACCATTATCTTTTTTTCCCTCTGCTACCACTGTTGGAGCTCCTCTAGCAATTAAAATAAGTATTCCCATTTTCCTCTGTCCCAGATAGTCTGCTGAATAATTATCCAGAAATTCTTTCTTTATAAAATTTACATGCTCAGCATAGCTATTTGTGCTATGCATTTCATAATATAGTTCACTATTTTTTCTTTCTTGTGTATGCATGTGAGACCATTTATATTCCAAGATAATATGGAAAGTGCTGCCATTATGATAAGATGTTATTGTTCTCATCTGTTATGCATAACAGCTTTTTTAAATGTCTGTTTTTAGCTTTTCTGTTATATGTATGCTCTAATGTTTGGCAGGTTGATTTTTTTGGGTCTATATTACATTATCGAATCCCGATAACATTGAACACTACAACACCGACACACAAAGCCCGAACCGCAAATACGTCAAACCCCCTAAACCGCGAATTTTCAAATCTCGAACTGTCACTGTTGGCCAGCACCACCGCACGCTACATACCCAAACATAATAAAACACATACATACACAAACCAAACCCTACTTCTAACACTAGACTAAACCTTACATACATTACCTATCTATGCACTTACCTTAACCCGCACTCTAACCCTAAGGTCCGTAATTATCGCACACTTACCTTACGGATCTATACCGCAGATGGGCCAACCATCACACTTTGACATTTCGCATTTTGCGGTTTTGTACGTTGGCCGTTACCGTAGTTGGTGCTTTATGTGTCGGTCTTTTGGTGTTCGATATTACCGGGATTCAATAACGTAATATAGACCCGATTTTTTATACAGTTTTTTCTTGATATGTCCATTTGAACCTATGTCATGTCTTAGAATACTTTTTGTTTAATAAAACCCTCAAACAAAAGAACAAACACAACCCGAGAATACCAGCATAACCTATTAACTTAAGACAAACACACAAAGCTATCTGCACCTTCAAATAATGACGTTTAACTCTCCTAATAGGAACAATTGTCCCAGATTGACAGCTACACTCAGAGGTTTTAACTGAACTTTAATTAAGGTTACCTATGCTAAAATGCATTGTACAACCTGTGCTTCAGCTTACACTAAGTGCTGTCTGTTTTTGTCTTATCTTTGTTCCTCTCCCAGATGAAGAAACCAGCTTGATTGCTTTCAGAAAACATTAACTTTTATCCTTAAAACATATTGCCCTCTTCTCAACTTGTCTCCAAAGAAATATAAGAACCAGGTACATAACTGCCTTCAGCTACATGCTTCTCATGATATGTTGTGAACATATATTTGCTAAAGGAAAACTTTTCATTACATTCATTGTTCTTTTATTTACAGCCTATTATCATAAACATGCTTTTGTCCAGGCCTTCTTCCTTTTTTGCATTGCAATGTCTACATTTCTTAAAACTAAAAAGAAGAAAGAAAACAGAAGAAAAAGGGGGCATCTACATCCTTATAACACAAAAAAATAACTGAAAATGCTTTATGATATAACATGTAGTTTATGTCATGAAATATTCATAAAAATACTAAGAACAAAAATTGTTTTTCTTACAGTTACCTCTTTCCCTCCTCTTTCCATCCCTTTAATGTTCTTCCAAACAATAATGACATAAAGTATGGTAAACACTTTGGAGTCTCCTACAAGTTTAACAAAGTAAAAAAGTCCAATATTTCCAGATTTTCTTTCCATCCATATTTCACAAATGTGACTGATGCTTTGAAATCCCACATTTATTCATTAATTTCAGAGTTGTTGGTTTTCTTCCTATTGATCTCCATTTTCCAACTCCATTCTTTGATTTATTTCTAATGTGCTCTCATTTCTTCTAATCAACTCCTGTTCTGTTCTCTGTCATTGTAGCATTTTTCTTTGGAAGATTGGAAAAGGTTTCACAGGCAAAGTCTCTGTATGAGCTTTATTATCAGAAGAATAAGAAGCAGAGTCCTCTTCTGTTTGATAGCTCAATTTTTGTTGGACAAACATTTCACACTGAGTTTTGTTGGACAAACATTTCACACTGCGCTAATCGAAGGAAGGACACTGAGGAAACTCGGAGCTGTAATATATAACATTAAGTATCCTGTTTTTTGTTTATTTTGTTCTTTATTTCTTTGTTATTTATAGCACTTTGTGTACTGTGTATTTTTCTAGCTAGTTTCACTGTGTGTGAGGTATTAACTGGAAATTGTCGACTTTTATTAAGCATCTGTTGGGTTGTTTGTTTCTGATAACTTGTTGCAGTTAAACTCTTTTTTCTAGAGGCTCCTTTAGCTGTTTAAAACTTCCATTTAAAGGCTCACTGCTGCTTTTCAGCTGTGAGAAACATTTCTGCAGTTTGTTCTAAGTAGTGGGGATATTTGTAGTATTTCCATATTCAGGCTTGTATCTGGGCCTAGTGTTTGTGGAGGCTGTGTGTCTAAGCACATATTCAGGGACATCTTGTTTTAGCCAAAGCCATCAGGCATTTCAGTGAGAGAGAATTGTTTGAGGTCATTGGCTGACTGAGGTCACCTGGACTACAGCTTAGACTAAGCACCTCATTGGTTCTTTTGAGATTTCTTTCTTAAAAGCTGTCTCAGGTTTCAACCTTCTGTTACCTAAGAAGTTCAGTTGTGAAAAAAAACAAAAAATTGTATCTGCTTTTACTGTATTTGTGTTTCTTCCTACTTTATTTTGCTTTTGCGTCATCTTAAAAGTACTCAATTGTATTTATTACTGCTTGGTGTAACTCATTCTAAGCCTTTTAGTTTAAGCACTTGGGCTTCAGACCATATGTTTTACATTAAGAAGGTTTGTGGTCTGCACTGTAGTGGCAGAACAGGTAGCTTACATCCTTCTAAGTTGGGAACTGCTGATTGAGGGCTCAGTGTCTGTTATTCTAAAAGTGTATTAATTCTGGTTTAAGCACTTGGGCTTCAGGCCAATTATTTTACATTAAGAGGGTTTGTGGTCTGCACTCTTGTGGGAGGAGAGGCTGGACTCTGCCCTTCTGAGCTGGGAATTTCTGGTTAAAGGCTTATAGTGCCTGCATATTTGAACTGCTTCTTACTGAAATTGGTACAACTTGTTTGCTGTAGCATAGACTAGATCCAGGCCTGCTGAATCTAGCTTTGTTTGTATAACTTGAGCACTAATCCAGGCATTCTTTAAAGTATTCAATTGTATTTATTACTGCTTGGTAGTAACTTGATTAAAGTGTAGCTATCATTCTAAGTCTTTTGGATTAAGCACTTGGGCTTCAGACCAGTTGTTTTACATTAGGAAGGTTTGTGGCCTGCACTGTGGTGGCAGGACAGGTAGCTTACATCCTTCTAAGTTGGAAACTACTGATTGAGGGCTCAGTGTCTGTTATTCTAAAAGTGTATAGTTCTGGTTTAAGCACTTGGGCTTCAGGCCAGTTATTTTACATTAAGAAGGTTCGTGGTCTGCACTCTTGTGGGAGGAGAAGCTGGACTCTGCCCTTCTGAGCTGGGAATTTCTGGTTAAAGGCTTATAGTGCCTGCATATTTGAACTGTTTCTTACTGAAATTGGTACACCTTGTTTGCTGTAGCATAGACTAGATCCATAGGTTCATAGGTTCATAGGTTGGTACTAGGCTATCAGCCCTAGGGCCTATACAAGCCTAGCCATAACAATTCCCTGGCTATTTCTTCCCACATTATTTACTTTCCTGGACCCCTGTCTAGCAGGGCGACTGACGTGATCCCTGGGGTGAATTTCCTTTCTCCCATCCAATCATCAAGGTTCCTCTTGAAGAGGTCCAAAGAGGCACTCTGCTTGACATGTATGGGCAATCTATTCCAGAGTCTGGGGAGTCTCTGGGTCAGGAACCTATCCCTCCAACATGTTTTGTTTATTGTGATGACAAGATTTAGATCCCTGGAGCGTGTAGCTCTGAGGGATTGGGATTTCTTTAAGTGTAGCATGTCCAACAGCTCTGGGTTTGACATGGCCTTGTATGTTAAGCAGAGATCGCCTCTGAGTAGACGATATGTGACAGAGTATAGCTGGAGTTTTTTAAGGCGGTCAGCGTAGGGCATCTGCTTTAGGCCTGTGATTCTTTTAGTGAGGTATTTCTGAGGCCTTTCCAGTTGTTGCAGATGTCTTGAGAGGTACATACCAAATGGGGCGTTGTATTCTATAATGGGTCTAATGAGGGATGAGTACAGTGGGACAATGACCTCCTTTTTCTGGATGAAAAGCCCTTCGTGATGAGGTGTGCCACATAGAAGGATTTCCTGACTGTTGTGGCGATGCGGTTATCGAAGGTGAGACCACTGTCCACCTGTGTCCCTAAGTCTCTTATCACACTTTCTGTGTTTAGTGTACTGCCACCTATATGGTAATTCATGGATACATGTTTTTTCCCAAAGGGGATAACAATACATTTCTTGGCATTGAGCTTGAGCCCATGGCTCTGGCACCAAGCATCTGTTTCTGTAAGGCCCTTTTGTAGAGTATCCACATAATTTGGTGATTCAATAATGGCTCCCAGTTTGCAGTCATCTGCAAACTTTGTTAGCCAGAGTCCCTTAGTGTTGACCTGTACTTCAGAGAAGTAGATGCCAAACAAGAGCGGCCCCAGGACTGAACCCTGAGGTACTCCACTTGTCACTTGTCTGGATCTGGATTTGGAGTCGGCTACTTTTACAGTGTGAGTTCTATCAGTAAGCCATTTAGCAACCCATTGGGTGACATAAGGATTAATGCCCAACTTAGTAAGTTTATCTATGATTCCAGAGTGGGGGATGGTGTCAAAGGCCTTGGCAAGGTCTAGATAGGCTGTGTGGACCACCTTACCCTTGTCCATGGCTCTGGAGACTGATTCAAAGAAGTCAATCAGGTTCAGGAGACAAGATCGACCCTTCACAAACCCAAACTGGGTGGGGTCTAGTGTTTGCAGGTTGCCAATGTCTTTGTTTATAAGTTCCATGATAATACGCTCCATGGCCTTGCAGATACGGCTTGTCAGACTGATGGGACGGTAGTTTCCGGGATCCAAGGTGGATCCCCCCTTGTGGATTGGGATAACTGTAGCTCTGCGCCACTCAGCGGGCACGAAACCTGAGGTGAGGCTATGATTAAACATGACACTTAGGTGAGGTGCCAGTTCATATTGTAGTTCATGTAGTACACAGCCCGGGATGTCATCTGGTCCCATGGATGCTGTATTCTTGGCTGTAGAGAGTGCGTTTTGTACCTGTGTGGCCATTATTACTGGAATTTGGCAATCTTCCGGTATTGAGATGGGCCATTTAGGTGGTGAGAGTGGGGTGAAGTTGGCACTGAATCGATCTTCCAGGATATTGGCAATATCCTTCGGATCAGTATATTTAATGCCATTCTGTTTTAGCTCAGAGCAGATCTGAGCATTGCCATTTAGATTCTTGACATAATTATAGAATGCTTTGTGGTTGTCTTTGGAATCTTTGGCAATTTTATTTTCGTAACTAGCTTTGGAGGATTTTATGAGGCATCTCAGTTTCTTACTGAGGCTAGTAAGGGAGTTTTTTGCATCCTGGGATTTTCCTCTTTTCTGCAAAAGTTTCTTCCTTTTGTTGTAAAGTTTGTTTATGGCAGGGGACCACCAGATTGGCTTCCTTTTTTTGGATGAGAGCATTTTAGTTCTATTTGGGACGGCACGATTCATGCATGAGTGGATGTGCTTGTACAGTGCCATAGTGTAGGATTCAGCAGTTGAACTTTCAGTTCCCGTCTGCATGGGTGTCATGAAGTTTGTCACTTCTGACTTGAGTAGCATGAAGTTGGCTTTGGAGAAGTTTTTTATGGTGGTTTCTTTACTGGGGGGGGGGGGTGGGATGTGGATGTTAAGGGTGATTAGCTTATGGTCAGACCTGACTAACGAGGGGGTGACCATAGGTATGGAGCATTGATTTCCCATGTTGGTAATGACCAGGTCTAGGATATTGGAGCCCTGGTGGGACTATGGATTAGTTGATCCAGGGCGTTGGAATTTATGAATTCCAAGAACCGTTAAGCAAAGGTGTAGGGACATGAGTAGTTTTCCCAGTTAATGGCAGGGTAGTTAAAATCACCCAGTATTAGGGTGTTTGGTTCTATCTTAATATTTTCCAGTATGTTTAGAAAGGTGTAGTGAGAATCTTGGGGTATGGTGGGGGATCTGTAGCAAGCTACAATTTGGATTGCAGTCTTACCTAGTGTTAGTTGCACTTGGAGAATTTCAGACACATTGTGTTGGCCAACTAGCCTGGTGGTGTGAATATCCTTGGTGAATATTGACACTCCTCCACCTTTAGTGTTTCGGTCCTGGTTTGGTGGCCGAAAAGTGTGGTAAGAGTTGTCGCCTGGTATTGCAGGGGTGCTCTCTGGAGCCTTGAACCAGGTCTCAGTTACTGCACAGAAAGGGACATTTCTCTCCCACAGACTTACACACACACCAACCCCACTCACACTCACACACACACACACACACACACACACACACACACACACACACACACACACACACACACACACACACACACACACACACACACACACACACACACACACATACACACTGAGCGTTTGCAGGATTTGAAACCCCTACCTAACTATGTTATGACACTTGAGACGGACGCATTAGCAGAGCGCGCTATTCGGATCCAGGCCTGCTGAATCTAGCTTTGTTTGTATGCTTGTTGTTTGTTTGCTTGTTATTTCCCTGAAACGCTAATTCCACCTAAAACGCGGCTTTTCAGCGCTTCTGTGGATCCCTAGTGATATCTGCATTGCTTACTGTACTTATTTCCTTGTTTCACTTGAAAGAAAGTTACTGTTTGTCGTTTTTGCATTTAAGTTACCTGTAACACATTGCATTTAAGTTACCTGGCACTTGCTCACTAAAGCAATTATATAAGTCAGCACTAAAAAATTAAAAGCACTACACCCTCACAAACTCCTCTTGAGTACCTTGTTCCCCATTAGCCCTTTTTTCAATTATAAAGGAATTCTCAATACTATTCTAGCATGTCCAAAGGTCAGTTGTCAATCTCCTCTCCGGTTCAGCTGGTGAATCTGGGAATCTTGAGGCAATGTTACAACTGCCTCATGTACACAGACAACCCTCTCCTCCTCCCAACAAATTCCAACACATGTGAGAGATGCAACCATATAGCCAAACTGGAGGCTAAGCTCTCTCAACTCAGTTCTGGCGTAACCAGTCAGGAGGAGAAGGAAACCACACTCACTACAATTCCAGTCTCACATAGACCTACCACGACAGCAAACCAAACTCATAAACACACAAAAACATACTCGGAGGCTCTAAATAAAAATCTGCCTAAGCAGCAGAGACCTCCAAAGCAGACACCCAAGCAACCACTACCCCAAAACAAAACACGTGCAACACATAGCTCACAAAGCCAGTGTGCCGAACAGTCACAGCCCTTAAGGCTAAACAACACACCTGATACACTTGTAATAGGTGACTCTATCATCAGGCACACTGACGTCCCGCTCACCAGGCTGAACAAGGAGAAGGTCACGGTGAGCTGCCTGTTGGGCGCTAAGATCCGCCACATAACACAAGCACTCAGGTCACTCCAAGGCAAGTACAAATATGACTCAGTCATTGTCCATGCTGGTGTGAATGACCTGAGACGTACCTCCCTGGACTACATGAAAAGAGACATAGAGGAGCCCTCTGAGCATGTAGCCCAGGCCGGTATGACCCTGACCTTGAGTAGCATCCTACCCTCACCAAGAATGATGCCACAATATGAAGACAAGATGATCAATTTCAACAATTGGCTTAAGTATTGGTGTCATTCAAAGGGGATCCAATGCCTGTCAGCCTGAGATGACATGCTCGACAAGCCACGATGCTTCGCTAGGGACGGCTTGCACCTGTCACCCCTGGGCTTTCAGATATTGGCAAAGGCTCTTGCTACCCCATAGTGCCTTTTTTAGGCAAGGCTCAAAAGACAAACCCACCTCCATAGGTATCACAAGGGATAAGAAACTAAGAGTAATGCTACTCAACGCCAGAAGTCTAAACCTCAAGATGCACACACTCGAAACTCTCCTTAGCATGGAGAACATCGATATCTGTGCAGTAACAGAAACCTGGTTCAAGGCTCCCGAGAGCACCCCAGCACAACCAGGTTATACCTCATACCATGCTTTTCGGCCCCAAAACTTGGACTGAACCACAAAAGGAGGGGGAGTATCAATATTTGTCAAAGATACCCACACCTCCAGGTTGGTGGCACAGCATGAAGCATCAGAGACTATCCATGTGCAACTAACAGTGGGTAAAACTGCCTTCCAGTTTATAGCCTGCTACAGATCACCCTCCCACGGCCTTCCTGAGAACACTGGAAAATATGAAGGTCTCTCCAAACACCATTATATTGGGCGACTTCAACTACCCAAACATAGACTGGGAGCATTACTCTAGCTCCAACACCCTAGCCCAAAGGTTCCTAGAATTTATAAACTCAAATGCTATGGAACAACTTGTTACCACTCCCACAAGAGGGGAAAACATACTGGACCTGATCATCACCAACATGGGGACTCTATGCTCCAGACCAGAAGTGTATGCCTCACTGGTAAGATCAGACCATAAACTAATCTCACTGGATATTCACATCCCGATCCCACCCCCTGCCCAGAAAACCACAGTGAAAAACTTCTCTAAAGCAAATTTCACACTCCTCAAAACCGATGTGGAATCCTTCAAAGCCCCCGGGCCTGTGGAAAATACGGCCAAGACCGCAGAATCCTTTATAAACGCATTCTATGAACACCTTCAGGAATGCATGGATCATGCAATCCCAAATAAAACCAAGACCCAATCCTCCAAAGGCAGATGTCCTGTCTGGTGGACCCCAGCCATAAACAAACTATACAATAGAAGGAGGAAGCTACTACATGATAGAGCAAAATCCCAAAAAGGGAAGGCATCTCTGATTAGTATTAGCAAAAAACTGTGGGCACCCATAAAATCGTCTAAAGCCAGCTTCGAGAGAAAAATTGCACAGGACACTAAGGATAATCACAAGGCTTTCTTTAGTTATGTTAGGAACCTGGGTGGGAATTCCCAGATATGCTCAGAATTAGTCCAAAATGACAAAAAATACACAGACATTGCCAACATCCTAGCTGACAGGTTCAGCGCAAACTTCTCCCCCCCCTCCCCACCAAAAGGGCAAATATCTATCCCAGCAGAGTGCTGCCCCCCTGACATCTCAGATGCTCAGGTAAGAGCCGCCCTCTCCAAAGCAAAAAACACAGCATCAATGGGACCAGACGGTGTCCTGGGCTACATTTTACATGAACTCCAAGAAGAGCTAAACCCAAACATAAAACTACTGTTCAATCTCAGCCTTACTACAGGATATGTACCCAAAGAGTGGCGTACAGCAACAGTGGTCCCTCTCCACAAAGGTGGTGCCTCAACAGATCCTGGAAACTATCGCCCCATAAGCCTGACTAGCTTGGTCTGCAAAGCTATGGAAAGGATCATCATGGACCTCATAAATAAAGATATTAGGGACCTACAGACACTGGATCCTACCCAGTTCAGCTTTGTTAAGGGCAGATCCTGCCTCTTAAACCTGGTTGATTTCTTTGAAACAGTCACCAAAGCCATTGACGAGGGGAAGGTGGTCCACAAAGCCTACCTGCACCTCGCAAAAGCCTTCGATACAATACCCCACTCGGGCATTATAAATAAGCTCACCAGCTTAACTATAAACCCCTATGTCACTAGATGGGTTGCACACTGGCTCAAGGACAGAACCCACATGGTTAGAATTGCTGGAGCCATGTCAGACTCCAAACCAATTACAAGTGGCGTCCCACAAGGCTCAGTCCTGGGATCTCTCTTGTTCGGTATATATTTCTTGGAGGTACAGGCCAACACGGAAGGACTGTGGCTGACCAAGTTCGCAGATGACTGCAAACTGGGCGCCATAATCGGCTCTCCAGCCGACACAAGCATCCTCCAAAAGGGCCTCATAGAAACAGACAACTGGTGCCAGAGCCATGGCCTCAAGCTAAACGACAAAAAGTGTATAGTCATCCCCTTTGGCAAAAACAAAGTGCCCACAAATTACCACATAGGTGGTAATCCATTAGGTACAGAAGAAGTAATTAGGGACCTGGAGACCCAAGTTGATAGCAATCTCTCATTTGACAACCACGTGGCCAAAGTGGTTAGAAAAACATTTTATATAGCCCACCTAATCATGAAGGGATTCACATCTAGATCAGGGGAGGTCATCGTGCCTCTTTACTCATCCCTCATCAGGCCCATAATTGAGTACAATGCCCCTTTTGGGATGTACCTTACCAGACACCTGCTGCAACTGGAAAGATCCCAAACGTACCTCACCAAGAGGATCAAAGGGCTCAAACAGATGCCATATGCTGCCCGGTTAAAGAAACTCCAGCTCTACTCAGTGGCATACCGCCTGCTCAGAGGCGATCTGTGCCTGACGTATAAAGCCATGTCCAACCCGGAATTAATAAACATGCTGCACCTCAGAAAATCCAAATCCCATCGAGCTACACACTCGAGACTTGAACCTCAGCACTGAAATAAATAGGACATGCTGGAGGGACAGATTCATAACCCAGAGGCTCCCTTCACTCTGGAATAAAATCCCAGTCCAGGTTAGGCAGAGTCCCTCACTGACTCTCTTCAAGAGGAATCTTGATGAGTGGATGGTAGATCGTAGGTTTACCCCGGGTATCACTTCTGTGTCACTGTTAGACAGAGGCACAGTATACTAACATCGAAAAAGGGCATAGCAAAATTAATTTAAAATGGGTGGTGAAAGCCAAACACACTCTGGCTAGGTTTATAAATGCCCTAGGGCAGATAGCCTAGTATGAACCTATGAAGCTATTTGTATTTCCTCCTTAGCCTGTTCTGCATCAAAAAATATCTTTGATCCTCCAAGAAAAAATATTATGAAGCCAGCTGGATACAGCAGCTTGAATCTCACACCTGCCTCTCAGCATTGCCTAACTGCTTGACTTAATTTGCTCCCATCCTGCGTTGTGTACAGTTTGTAATCATTTTCCACAAACACTCAAATGTCTCCAACTTTTAATACTGTTTCTGTCTGGCACAGTTTTGTCAGGATCAACTCTTTCTGCTTGTAGGATTTCATCTTTATTAATACAGGTCTTGGCTGCTTTCTCATGGGTAAGTGCGAATATACACAAGATGTGCCTTTTCAATTAACAACTCCTTCTGTGGAATACAAGTCCAGATACTTGTTTGTGCTTTCATAAAATGAATGCAGTCTGTTCCTTCCAGTTTCTCTGGAACAGCAGAAAATCTCAAGTTTTCCATCTAAGTCTACCATTTTTTTAAATATCTCTTCTTGAGCAGTCTCATGCTCAGCTAGTCTTTTCTTCATTTTGACCTCTGATTGTTGTAGTTTTATCAATGCATCTGAATACCTGTTTAAAGCTTTTTCCATTTTGTCTAGCCTTTTGTTATTTGAGTTGATATACACCTTCAGCATTTGATTTATTTTACAGCTCTTAGCACATTTGACTTATTTTTTCCTCTAGGTTACTGGAAGTCATGTCTTGCATCGAAGCTGAAGCATGAACTGCTTTGTGCTGAACAACTGCAGAATTCTTCTCATCCAGTGTTTTCTCTTCACCTATTATGGTTAATTGCCTTTCAGATTCTCTATTTTTTTCTGTCTAGGCATCTAGGGAGTGTGCTTACTAGCCAGTAACTAAAATTTACCCAAAATGACAAATTCAGTGCCTCTCTTTTATAAGTTTCTGTTTCCACACCAGGAAAAGTGAAATTAAGCTGTTACACAGTGTGCAGTCATTGTGGAAGTCCAGTTACATGATTTATTAGTAAAATACAGAAGCTTATGTGTCATCTGAAATGATATTACAAGAGGCATAAAATGACTGAAGGACCTGAATGTATTGTTAACATTATCAGTGTTGTATTGCCAAGGGTTCAGTCTGAAGAAGAGCAAGATAAAAGACTGACTGAGTTATTGAAAAGCTTATGTGAGAACAAATGCAAGCTGAGCAAACGTAAGTATAAAATCAGAGTAACATAACCCCCACTGAATCTGTTGAAGCCTGTGAGGAATGAAACCTGATCCCCCGGCATTCAAGGCAGAGGTTGGAGCTGAGCTGTTCAGTGCTGAAGTTCCAAGAGGAAAGGATGGCTCTGACACTATTGGAGTCAATTCCAAACCACTGGATCTGGCACCAATGCTCTGGCTCCAATATCCTTCTAGATCTGGCAAGGTTGGACCCATCCAGGTCAGAGAAAGTGTCGGAGTTGAAGAACAACAAGTCTTCGGATCTGAAACAGACACCCTTGGGAATCTTGGATCTGAAAGCTTCGAAACCTCAGGTGGACCAGAGTAAGAACTAAAGCCTGGGGATGAGAGTTGGAGAGGGTCATGGGTCTGATGGGAGCTAGAGCCAGTAAAGCACCCAAGGGATCTGGGCTGTGAGAAATTTCTTCATCATCCTGTCCACATCCACTTCTGAAAGGCTCCTGGATGTCCTGAGGAAAGATGATGTAGATAGTGGAGAGGAAACTCATTGAGGAATGCTTGCAGCAATGGAGAGTAAAGCCTCGATGAGACTGGGTCAGGAGAGGACCTAGGAGATTTAGATTTTGACCTGGTCAGAACAGAATAAGGGGATAGATCCAATGATTTCGTCTTTTTTTTTTTTTTTTTTTGGAGTAGAGCTCTTAGAGACAGTTGGAGCCAACAACTTAGATACCTTCCCTTGCAGATTGGAACCCAGTGAGACTGAGGGAAGATAGCAGTCTGAGGAGCACTTCTTTGAATTTTTATATTTCTCTGCTGAATCCCCTGAAGACTTTTTAGGCGATGATACTGCTCCAGTGTCCAAAGAGGAAGAAGATAGGAGTAGATCCTTCAAAATCAGTTTATTCTTCCTTTCAACCAAAACTATATTATTAAAGCTTGCACAAATATCACATGAAACATCAAGATGTTCTAGACCTAAGCAATATACACACAAGTAGTGACTATCCAAATTTGGGATCTTATTCCCACAAGAAGACCATTTCTTGAAACCAGTGGGTTTCTTGGCCATCGTTATACTAATATCAACTACCACAATTAAACATTGAACTGATACCCAAAAAAGAGAAGTAGCTGAGAAAAGGAATACCAAAGATGTAGTCAAGGGATTATGGGTAAGGGCAAAAGCTCAAGCTATGGAGTCTAAAGTTTGTTGAGTGGCCAAGTATGGATCCGAGGGTTGTATCTGAGTCCCATCAGTTCATGAATGGATGAAAAAAGACAACGTCAGATCTATAAATACACAGGTCATGTTTTAACTTCAGAAAGTGAAACCAGGAGATTAGAAAATGAAGGAAGTAGTACAAATATCTCTTGCTGGGGATAAACATGTTCTATTGAGATGTCTTGCTATGATATTTGTTATTTCAAAGTTTATTCTGACCATATCAGAAGCAGATGTGTAAGCAATGAAACTTCTGAAACATAATACCACATGGTGCTGAACTGTAAACTAAGAAATGAGCTTTGAATTGGTTAAACAGTTAGTGCCCAAAGGATCCACACTTAAATATTTTGATGTGAATAAACCAGTCACATTACAAGTAGGTACAAACTGAAATGGAACTAGTACAGTGATTTTGTGAGTGGATAAATAATTTGCATATTAGACCAAATAAGTTGCATATGAATGCAGTTTACTGACTGTCAGGAAATATATGGTCAGACAGAAAAAGAGCTTATACCTACAGTATATGGCAGTTAAAAGTCTCATGAATACATTTTCTAAAAAAAAAACGTTATTGGAAAGTGACCATAAGATATTATGGAGCATATTTAAGAATTCATTGTACAATGCATTACTACTACAAAGAAGGTAGTTGTGATTACAGCAGTATGACTTGGACATGATACGATAGTACTGTCAAATGAAATCATGAAGAAGGAAAAAATTGTAGGACCCAGTACTGACCCCTAATGAATGCTGGCTTTGAGAACCCTGTGTCATACTGGACATGGCCAGCAATTGCCTTTCTTTACTGTAGTCCTTGAACCATTTAGTGAGAACTTCTCTAACAACTACCTGCTCTACATTGCTTATCAGGGCGGAATGATTGGATAACTCAAACACTCATTGTGTGCTGATGACAGCAGCACCCATTAATAGGTTTTCTTTTTTTAAGCACTTTTATTAAACTGTCACTTAAACCATGGGCACACATACATTGACAGAAAAGAAAATAAACCATAATAATGTATTTTTCATGCATGATACATTGCATATAGTTTTTCTGTCTTTCTAATAACTGCTTAACACTCCAACCTCACTCCTCTTCCTAACCATCTGTGAGGCAAAAGGCTTCTGTTCCTCTACGGACATGGACCCTGGGGGTGAGTTAGAGAGTTCCTTGATTAAGCCCCTCTGTAACCTCGTGAAATGCACCAAATAATTCAGCAACCATAAAGCAAAGGTCTCTGATGCCTACATTCACTTCTGAAACCTGTCCAATCCCCTAGACTCCCTGTAAGGGGAGGAACAAAGGAGCTCTGCTCAACCATCTCCTTCTTAGTAACTTCTACAATGACCATGGCATCTACAGGAAAACCCTTTGTCCAGTCTAACCTATCTGACGAGGCACTAAGAACCTCTTCTGGGTACTTAGAGATCGGTTCTACAGAGTCTGGTTCCTTCCATGCTCTGTGGGAGACCAGGGCTATCAGCTTTATCTGTAGGCGGGGTAACCCAAGAAGTAGATGGTCCAGACCTGAAGGCTTCTAAAAGTACGGATTCCTCCTGGGATGGATTTTGGGCAGACCAACCACCTTTTTGGTGAAGGATCTCTAATATGTCCATGAACGAGATATCCTCAGGTGGAGATCTAGAGGACCCTTCCCCTTCATCAAAATCAGTGTCTTCTGTGAGAGATTCATGTGGGGAATCCAGGTGCCTCCTCTTCCATGAACTCTTCCAAGGCAGCTCCTCAGTGGGATGCTCTGGGGAAGTGTTGGAAGAGATGGGAAGTTCCCTGGTGGAAATTTCTTGGATGCTCACCTGGGCTGGCTTGTCCCTGAGGTGTAGGATGAGAGAACTGAGACACAGGATCCAAAGGAAGTTGGGGACATGGATCTGAAGAAGGAAAAGTTGAAGCCAGTTTAGGTGGAGACAACATCCTCTCCACCACTTCAAAAGCCCAGGGCCCAGGAGACTCTGAGGGTAACCCTACTGGAGGCAAAACTCTTGGATGAGACAAACCCACATGTCCCCCAAACACTCGGATCCAAAGGGGGAGTTGGAGCTGAGCTGTCCAATGCCAAAGCACTGAGAAGAAGCGATGGCTCCGAAAACTTTGGAGTTGAGATCAACCCATCAGATCCAATGCCAATGCTTCTGCTCTGAGATCCATCATGCTCCAACAGAGTTGGAGATCAGCTCAGAGAAGTCATCAAGGTTGAGAATGCCAGGACCTTTGTATCCACTGGTTCAGGCTCTCATATCTGAGGATTACAGAACAGCAGGTCAGATTGAAGAAGCAGCAGGTACAGGTTGGAAGGTGAGCTTAAGGCTCATGGATCCAGTGGGAGACAAAGCCAACAGAATCCCCATCTGGATCTGTGTTCTGAGGAACTTCATCATCATTCTATCCACATGTGACTCAGAGAGACTCTGGAAGTATCTAATAGAAGATAAAGTGGATAGTGGCCTTGAAGACTTTTTTGGGGTCTCCTGGAGGAAGATAGCCCTTAATCTAGGAGAGACCTGCTCCAGGGAAAATCTTGGAGAATGGAGCGAGGAGAATTGGTGCCAACAGGTATAGGATCCGAAGTTTTCAGATGCAAGGCTTAGGTTACCTTTGCAAGAGACTGAGAGGAAGGCACTGACTGAGGATATTTGAAGGAGGAATGTTTCCTATGCACCCTAGTGTCTTTAGTTTTCTGAGAGGGGGTTTGAGCCCCTGAAGAAGATGTACCAGCAGAAGTAGCCAAAGCTGGAAGAATTCCTTTAAGAATCATTAAAAGCTGCACAAATAGAGCAGGAAGTGTCTAAATGTGGAGGCCCCAGACAATACACATATTCCCTGTGGGCATTGGAATTGGGGATCTTGTGCTCACAGGAAGTGCAGTTTTCAAATCCGTAGGTTTATCAGCCATACTAGAACACAGAGAACAGTGACAGCAAGTATAACAGATAAAACATTTTTTTTTTGTAGACAGAGAATGAAAAATCTTCCAAC
The DNA here is from genome assembly GCF_019279795.1 of Protopterus annectens. Lineage (NCBI taxonomy): Eukaryota > Metazoa > Chordata > Ceratodontiformes > Protopteridae > Protopterus > Protopterus annectens. Next base: position 686,742,905 of record NC_056728.1, on the reverse strand, counting down.
TATGGTAGGTGAAGAAAACAAAAGGAAAGGAAAGAAGTAATTGCCAACTATGGTGTGATAAAGTTTACCTTTAAGGTAATAAAGTAGGAAGTAGAGGTACGGCAGACAGTGCACACTAAAAATATAAAGACACTAGAGAAAAGCAAGTGAAAAATTTTAACTGTTCACTCACAAAAAAACCACTAGAGCTCGAGAAGTCGCAATCCTGACCAAGTTTGAAGAGTGGCAAATGAGATCTGAGGTAACACACTGATCAGGGGCATTGTGGGTAAGGGAGTAGCTCAAGAGTCAGATCCTAGAATCTAAAGAAAGTGGCCAAGTTGGAGCCGAGAGTCAGATCAGAACCCGTTCGTTGAGGAATGAATGAAAATGACAACATCGGATTTTTACTTAAACTCCTATTTGGCTGGTTGCCTGTGGTCTCCGTTGCTTACGGTATAACTCGAAAGATAATTTTCCCTAGTCTGCAATTTCTGTTTACTCAAACTATGTCACTGTTTGTGTCTGTCTGGTTTTATACAGCATTACTGTTTTTCAGCAATCACAAGCAGCACTTGAACCATTAATCTTAGGATACAGTGACTTATACATGTATGACACTCATTTATGCATTTTATCACTACTTCTTCAGTACTTTACCAAATAAAAGGAATACTGTATTTTACATGATTTAATATATATATATATATATATATATATATATATATATATATAGAGAGAGAGAGAGAGTTCATACTAAGATTGAACTTTGTAAAAGCTGTACTCTGACCACCCACTCATCCATTTTATAAGTACACAAATTACTACTGAAATAAAATGGTTGCCCAATGAATGCTCACATGTAGAAAAACTAAGACTGGATTCCCTTTCTGACTAGTGATTTTTGCTTTGTCCAATCTTTCACTGTCACTTCTTTACATAACTACATTGTAAGTTGGAGTATACACATCTCTAAAATGCTTCCATTTATCGGACAATGGTAACTGAGGACTCACCTAAAGAATCTCTAATTCTTCTTCTAGTAAATCTTTCTGCATTGGTAAATATTCTGTACTCAACATATCTGCTATATACAGTTCCTTGCCTGGTCAATGGTTTTCTCTCAGGTCATATTTCTGTACCTTAAGCAATATCCTCTGTAATGTCAGAGATGCCTTATACAAAGACATTTTGAATATGCCTGACAAAATGTACTTCTATGCTACAAATATATTGATAGAATTTCTCACAACTACACAATATTACAAATAATTATTTTGGTATCTGAAAATATGTCTTTTGTGCATCTGTAAACACTGTTAATGGTAGGCAACTAGTCTATTTTCCTGTAACTGTACAACACCTGTATTGTTTTGACTTCTATTCATATGTACCATAGCTGGTTTATATATGCCATAATACTTTAAAGTAGGTGCTTCTGTCCTAGGTTTTTATAGCAATTTAAAACTCTTCTCCTGTTCATGAAGTCGCAGACTGTATAGGTTCATAGGTAAGTAAAAGGCAATCATTCTGCAGACCATTACAGGCCTAGCCAAAAAAAAAAAAAACTATTTAAATGTTCCTTCTAGCCTCATGGAGGGAAATACAAGATAAATCACAGAGATTTTGAGACCGTCCATTCAATTATCTAGGTTTACATTGAAGGTGGCAATAGTGCTGCTCTGCTTGACACATAGTGGAAGTTTATTCCAGAACTGATGGATACATTGGGATGTGAATCTATCCCGCTAACATGTCTTATTTACCTGATGATGGTTTAGTTCCTTTCACTGACTACTTGAGGAGCTATTAATTCCCTGAAGGAATAGCAGGTTACATAGGGGTGGATCTTTTAGGGTTTGAAAAGTAAGGCACAGATCTCCAAGGAGGAGTCTGCAAGGAAGTGAGTATAGAGAAAGAGCTGCCCATCTGTCCTTATAACTAAGATTTTTCAGGCCACTATATTGTGTTCCACAGCTTTCTAAGAGGCATATTTATCTCGGACATATAAGGTATATAATACATCCATACAAGATACTGTATCATCCCCAAGAATCTCAGTAATGTCTACATATCTTCTAGCTTTGGTATTTGCAGTATTACTTTGCCCTTCGCCAACATTGGATTCAGTCCCTCTGACATTGGAATATGACCCATATATTTCTGTGACCCATATATTTTGTACTTGCCACTCTTATTTTATATATGCTCTTATTTAATTTAGACTGGTTAACAGTTGTACTAGTCTATTTTCATGTACTTCTGGACTGATCACATACTAAGATCATGAGCTACAAATAAAATGCCTAATTTTCTTCATTGCTGAGATTATATCATCTGAAACTAGTGGGCAGTTATCAAGTTTTAAAACTGTGAGTCCAACTTAGGGTGAGAGTTCTCAGAGTAATGCCAAATAATTTAATCAAGTAGCAATTCATCCATGTATTTTTATTACAAATCTTAATGTTATTAACTGTTAAAATCACCATCTCTGAGTCAAAGCTAGTATATGATTTATGCTTGTAAAAAAAAAATCTAAAGTTCAGAATTCTTAGCTAAATCCAGTTGATAATTTCACTTCACACAGTACCTCAATGATGATCTAACCTTCAAATTTATTTGTGTGTTCTTTTCAGTTGGAAATATTTCCTTAATTACCCAAAAATGCCTTTTCTGTGTTTTTTTTTTTTTTTGCCAAATTGGTAAGATTACTTGCCCATCCTAATGAATCTTTTCTTTGTTGTTTATCCATTGAGCATATTGGTACTTCTTTCTTAATTACATTATTTACAAAGGGGCATAAAATTTGGTCCAAAATGTTTATTTGCTTTTGTTGACTGGGTTATTCCCACTAGGCTAGTGGCTTCTTTTCAGGAGAGACCCATGGTGTTTTTTTATACTGACTAGGAAAAATCTGGCCAGGATACAAGGGAAATTCCTTTACTCTTTTTGATAAGTGCCATGGGATCTTTTGCATCCATCTGAGCCACCATCAACTCAGGCAGATGGTACCTCAGTTAAACATCTCATCCAAAGGACAGCACACCAGGAGTGCAACATCCCATAATGCTGCACAGCAGTGCCAGTAATAGAAAATTAATCCAATCACCTAGGATGGAACAATAACCCAAAGTGTTCTGATCTTCCAGCACCAAAGGTGTTTGTGCCACCTGTTGAGCCACAGACACTGACAGCAATGTTGCTAAGTTTGAACTTTCAAGTTCTGTTCTCTAGCCCTATTTATCAATAATGCCATATATTTTCTTCTTATCTGATTTGTAGTATCTTCAGGTTTGCACACTATTCCCTATAATTTTCAGCAAAGTAACTAACCTCTCATTCTAGACTACTGTGGTCTGAATGTCCTAGTCCTGAGGTTACTCCAATTTTCTGCAGCCATATATCTGATTTTACCCAAACTACATTCAGGATCTTATCTAGTCTCACAGGTGTACTGAACATAATTATTTGTTGTATTAAGTTCCAATAACTTTTGAACATGCACATTACTTGTATGTCAAGGATATTGAGATGACCAGTGATACATTTTCATTACAGAATGCCTTTCAAAAGTCTTCAATAAAAAATGTAGATCATATTTATCTTGTTCAAGGAGCAAATAAAATAGAGCAATATTAAACTTCTGCTTTCTTTTACCCATCTTAACTTTTATGATTTCACAACAAGAGTCTGTGATTTCAGACACTTAAAAGTAGTCTTTAACATAAATGTATTCACCTCCCCATTCTACCACTTCTGTACTTGTCTATATCACGAAATCTGAAAGGCAATTTGTATTAAAACAGGTTTTTGTGCTTAAAATAACATCATAGCTCTCTAAAGCCATCTTACCCATTAATTCAAAAGTGTTTTGTTTAAACTTTTACCATATAATTTACTTGCTGAATACACTTGTTTTGTCTTTATTAAATATAAATGCAAGACAATACAAATGCTTTGTCATTGATACAGATTAAACAGTTAGTCAGAGCAACATGTATGCTACAGATGTAAATCCTAAAAAATATCTCACATTTGCTAATACTTTTTTTTAATTTCCTATAAGTTGTACATCCATCAGATCCCCATAACACTGTATGCGATTATAAGCAGACTACAGATTTCTTGCATTCACTGTGGTGGGACATCTTCTAGTATATGTTTATTTGAACTGCCTTTGTCCTATATTTCCACTATTGTGTTTTGAATTCAATCACTGTTTTTGTACCTTATGTATGTTGTAACTGCCTAATGATCTGCATTGTTGCCTGGAAGGGTTCTGTGGATTAGCCCACTAACTGGTTAACAAAGTAAAGAAAGAAAGAAAGCAGTTCTGGAGGCCATACAAGAAAATGGATGTCAGGTTGCTGGAAGGAATGCATTGGAAAACAATCAGAAAATGCCATGGAATGAAAGAGAATGAATATGCTCAAAGACTAGAGGAAGTAAAGGTATTCTTAAGACCAGAAAAGGGAAGACATAAGATGAGTGAACAAGATCATGTCAGGGAGAGGAAGGACAACAATGAAAGGACCAAAGTGTAGGAACTAATTACTCCCAGGATCTACCAAAGTATTTTTTTCCAGTCAGGGTTATGGAGCCTTGAAATAGACTATCACAATGGGCAGTAAACAGGGGATCTAAAGGTACATTCAAGATAGCATGGAGCAGGTGGAGAGGGAGTATGGTAAATGTTAAATACCCTTAAAGGGCAGACAAGATAGGTTTATTGTCTCCTTCTGCTGTGAAGGAAATGCAATTAATGTGTCTGATAATGTATTTCCTGCATCATGCAGTTGTCATTTTGTAATTCAAAAAACTAACAGTCAGTAATGGGAATCATGTAGAAAAAGACACAGTAGATTTAATTTCTGTGATTGGAATTAGAAATTTTCATTTATTTCTAGGTCATTCCTTGATCTTATTGTTTCTTATACCTGTGGTGAATTAATGCAATAATATTTTATTTCAAATGCTGACATCAAGTCAGTGCTTTGCACATACAGCTCTCTTATTAATGGTACATACCTTCTGCAGACAACAGCATGTACATATAACCTAATTAATCAACTTCTAAAGCCAGGAATCCATCCTGCAGTCAGGAAATACATAAAGGGTGTGAGATGCATACTGTACAGGAACAAATTCAGAGTGACCTTGAGTTGTTCCATGATAACCAGTGAAAGAGACTGGAGCCATATAGATGGTTCCAGTGATTATGTTTCACATATTCACATATCTCGTGTACCTGGCCATCCTGTTTCCCATTTATAACTGAAACTTTTTTTTTTTGCTTTTTATACAGTAATAACATTAACATATCAAGCTGCAGTGAGAAAATGTGCCTTTGACATAGGTAACATCACACCCTCTTTGCAATCAGTTTAAACAACTCATTCCTTCTCACTTGAATTCCTGATGGTTTGAAGACCTGTGTGAAATTCTAACAGTTTATTTCCAGTAGAAGTTTGCCCTGAGTTTCCCTGCTGTCATATTTCTGCATAAGTACCTGAAACTTCCTTAGAAGGTTTGTAATAGCTCATAAACATCTGGACTAAAAACCACTTTCAAGAAATATAGCAGTAAATTTTAAGTACAAATTGACTGTTTTCCCTGCAGCTTAAGAGGGATGAAAGTGTAACAATAACTCACAAATTTCTGTATTTAAGCGGTGTCTTCGATAAACAGAAAGGTGACAGGTAGTAATGTTTGGTGAAGAACCCGCTTGAGGAGTATAACTGTCCTAAGGGTTAGGGTAAAGTAACGGGACTGCTCAACCCCAGGAATCATTTCCAAAGATCTGGGAGCCTGTGTCAAGCACACAAACACACACAAGAATAGATACAGAGACACAGACTCACACAGACATATACACAAAAACTTAGCCACACGCACACACACACACACATACACAAATTCACTTTACACACACATATACACAAACCTCAGGCACACATACATATGCACATACACCACACACAGATATACACAAAAACTCAGGCATACACAAATATACATGGACATACATGTGCACACAAATATAGACACAGACACACATGCTCACACATACAGAAAAATGCATGCACACACATATACAGACAGGCACACACAAAGATAGATGCACAGAATAACACACAAATGTACACAAAAACTCAGGCACACACACACACACACACACACACACACACACACACACACACACACACACACACACACACACACACATAAAGAAACTCAGGCATGCATATACACTCAGACACATCCGCACAGATAGAGCCCACATACCATCAATGACAGATACAGACACAAAGACACATAGATACACACACACACACACACACACACACACACACACACACACACACACACACACACACACAAACTCAAGCACACACATACACATTCACATATGCACTCACAAAAATAGACACAGAGACAAAGACACAGACAGAAAGACAGGGACACAAAAAAAGTCAGGCACACACACACACACACACACACACACACACACACACACACACACACACACACACACACACACACACACACACACACACACACTTTACACATTTATAACTTGTTTATCCTTGATGGTTTGAATCTGGTGAAGCTGCCATATGATAGACTAATAAAATGGATACTGTACAGGAACAAATTGAGAGTGACCTTGAGTTGTTCCATGATAACCAGTGAAAGAGACTGGAGCCATATAGATGGTTCCAGTTATTATGTTTCACATATTCACATATCTCGTGTACCTGGCCATCGTGTTTCACATTTATAACTGAAACTTTTTTTTTTTTTGCTTTTTATACAGTAATAACATTAACATATCAAGCTGCAGTGAGAAAATATGCCTTTGACATAGGTAACATCACACCCTCTTTGCAATCAGTTTAAACAACTCATTCCTTCTCACTTGAATTCCTGATGGTTTGAAGACCTGTGTGAAATTCTAACAGTTTATTTCCAGTAGAAGTTTGCCCTGAGTTTCTCTGCTGTCATATTTCTGCATAAGCACCTGAAACTTCCTTAGAAGGTTTGTAATAGCACATAAACTTTCAAGAAATATAGCAGTAAATTTTAAGTACAAATTGGCTGTTTTCCCTGCAGCTTAAGAGGGATGAAAGTGTAACAATAACTCACAAATTACTGTATTTAAGCGGTGTCTTCGATAAACAGAAAGGTGACAGGTAGTAATGTTTGGTGGAGAACCCGCTGGAGGAGTATAACTGCCCTAAGGGTTAGGGTAAAGTAATGGGACTGGTCAACCCCAGGAATCATTTCCAAAGATCTGGGAGCCTGTGTCATCTTTTCCAGCTTTATTTATTTTTGGGTGGGCATACGCAAGCACGCAAACACACACAAGAATAGATACAGAGACACACACACACACACACACACACACACACACACACACACACAACAAGATTCACTTTACACACACATATACACAAACCTCAGGCACACATACATATGCACATACACCACACACAGATATACACAAAAACTCAGGCATACACAAATATACATGGACATACATGTGCACACAAATGTAGACACAGACACACATGCTCACACACATACAGAAAAATGCATGCACATACATATACAGACAGGCACACACAAAGATAGACACACAGAATAACAGACAAATATACACAAAAACTCAGGCACACACACACACACACACACACACACACACACACACACACACACACACACACACACACACACACACACTTTACACATTTATAACTTGTTTATCCTTGATGGTTTGAATCTGGTGAAGCTGCCATATGATAGACTAATAAAAGGACTTCAGTCATAACAGTAAAACAAACTACTGTGATTAGTCCGCACGCTCATCTGTCTCATGTTGCTGGAACAACTTCTGGTTAGTGCTGCTGCAGTCACTTCTGCTAAGATTGCTGTTTTATTGTGTACTTAGCCTTTTAGCTCTCTTTTGTTTGCAGTTGTTTTGTGTTTTTTTTCTGGAAGCCACAGTTAGTAAGAAGAAAAAACAAATGGCAGGCTTAAGAAAACTTTCCCTCACATAGTTATTTAATGCATTCTGATTAGTTAATACAGAATAGCAGGTGGTAATAATAGAGAGGTTTATTATCGGGTCTCCAGTCGTAATCTGCTTATTATATGTTCGAGGCATGTATGCTAGGAAAGGTGAATCTTGGCATTCATGTCAAGAACATATAATATTAGGTTATGATCAAAAATCTAATCATAATTCTTTAAAGTGCATGGAGATTTATCTGCTCCACGCAATGCCAGTTAAAGAGAACCCTCCCACCCAGAAAAGCAGGTAGGAGGCATTGCTAAACACACTGAAGGAGACATCCTTATGTATTCCATGTGTAAGGGAAGCAGTTGTTGTTGCCAAAGTACATCTTGAGTGGCTGTAATTTTCAATGTAGCAGGCAGAAACAAAGTTGAAATGAAGTTGTTCCATGTTCTGCTGCTGCTACTGCTGTTTGCTAGCCAGCACTGTCAGCTATTGTGATCCTAACAGCATGTACGGTGTGCTTATCAATTGTTAAGCACCCTTCTAAGCATAGTTAAGATTGGGGCTCGCTCTAGACTGGCACCGAACCAGGGTATCTTTTAACTAATACTGCAGTGTAATCGTGATGCTGCCTGCACTACATAAATTGTAATGCTGGAAGAAAAAAAATAATGACTGAAAAGCATTGTTATAATCTGGTTTAAATGGAGTCTTGGTTAATAATCATCCATTTAATTAAGATTGTACTGTAATCTGAGTTTAGAAATGCAAGTATGTTTTAACCACTCCATTGTAACGGATGAGGAACTGGTACTTAGATTCAGAGCACAGCAATTTTGTGAGCTGTTTCTCCCCTTAACTTTTCACTGCATTTTCTGCATTTTGTGCAGTAATCTATATTTCTTAAAGAACCGTATGGAAGCAGAGTGACTTTAGTTTTCAAGATATTTCCTATATGGACTTATAAATAAGCTGTTCTGTCCACAGAAAAAAAACTTGTGAGAGTTTCAGTCATTCTGGGTTGTACATTAGACAAGAAATGTAGACATTCACAGGCTAAGAAATACTAATAGCTTTCCACAGATCCAAGTCTTACCTTACAGGAATGATGCTAAGGAAACTGATGATGACAGACAAAATGAAACAGAAACCACTGAACCAGTCTAGTGCGGCCTGATAAATCCTGATGAATGTTAATGATGCAATTACACCAGTAATTGCCAAACACATCTGTAGGATGACAAATACCTTGCCTTTAAAGAAAGAAATTAGTAATTAGTACTGTATTTAAATGGAATAATTAGTACTGTATTTAAATGGAATTGCAAGCCTCTTATGACCTTAAAGGCCAACAGAATATAATGTAACACTGTAACATACTTAGATCCTAAGCATTTGTTAATGTATTCATTTACATAATTATTTGTTTACTGGGGGTCTGTATCAGTGGACCACTTTCAAGTTCATTTTGGGGGTAACAGTAGACTGCTACAGCAAGCAGCCTAATAAACATTACACAATTGTATATAACACAGGGAGGGGAATGGTTGTGAAAATACTTTGTGGACAAACTTTAGATAATGGCAAACCATTGTTATTTACATGATATGCAATTTTTGTACAAAAGTCATACAGTGCTGGAGTGGAATAGAAGAAATAAGGGGTAGTTGCTAAATATCTTAATAGTAGGGGATAGCTTCTAGATATTTTAATAAATGATAAATAAGTAGCAGAAGAGTCAGAATGCCTTGAAAATGTGTCATGCTTAAACGGTTAGGACCATCTATTATCAATATATATATATATATATATATATATATCAATAGCAATGTAGTTAATCATGTTTTGATTACATCCAGACATAATGATTTATGATTTGTACTGTCCTCTGTAAGTTCAGAAATGGCAAATATAATGTTTCATTGTGAATGACAATACTTGCCATAGTGAGAAGACATTATTTAATTGCAGTAGACAGTCTTACTAATTTTGGTTCCCATTAGCATACAATCGCATGACATAACTTTAGGTGTCTATTGTGTAACAGTATCTTACTTTATGTGACCTGAATGGTATGGCTTCCATGTAAGTGGCACTGCTAAAACCATCTGTACAGCAAAACAAGGTTATATGCAAAACAGTAACATGGATGGCTGAATGCTGCTTTATATTTTTCTATGTGCCAAAACAGCAATGTGTTAATATGTTGAACGTGCTACTACTAAACATCCATCAAATACTGAAAGAAGCGGGTGTGAAAAGGTGGAAAGCCAAATGTTTCTTAAGAAAAATAAACTTTATTCACATTACATTGAATTATTTTTTCTCTCTAAACTACAGAAAGTAATACAATTTTTGCAACTTACCATAAGAAGATCCTTGGATTTGTTTAGATATCACAGATCTGATAACTGGTAGAGGAATCAGTGCAAACAACATCACAAGGCGAGCTACAAAGAAAAATACCATTCAAGATCATAAATACTCAGTGCTCTGCTGAAATAAACAATTTGCATAAAAAACAAAATCCACCTTCTGCAAAATAGAGTTGTTACTAAACAATGCCCTGAAATAAAGATTATTCTGCATTACTGTGTGTGTATGGAATGTCACCTAACTGCATTTTTTTAAACATTTTATTAATTTCTTAAAGGATCAAAACCACTAAGTACAAGGCTATTTTTAGGGATTACCTGGGAGCAATGTCTGGTAAAGTGATTTGCTCAGAGTCATACATTGTGCAAATGTAGAGTGAGGTTATCAACTCAGAGTTACAGGATGAAGTACTTCAGAATTTCATATACTTAATCCTCTGTACTAAATAGCATGCTTGGTCAGCATACAGTTTAGGTTACATTGAATTAAACAGAATTTGCCACAAATGCAGCATTGCTTTACCTCAGCACTTGCTCCTAAAGCATTTTTATATAGGTAAAGTACTTGTATACTAAACAAAGTACTACATTAGCCTAGAATCCCCTTGAATACCCATTTCCCTATAGGTCCCTTCTGACTCAGTTACACAGCAAACTTTTTCACTTTTTCTAGCATGTCGAAGGGTCAGTTGCTAGCGTCCTCTCCTGTTCAGCTGGTGAATCTGGGCATCTTGAGGCAATGTTACAATTGCCTCATGTACACAGACAACCCACTCCTTCTCCCACAAAACACAAATACATGTGAGAGATGCAACTATATAGCCAAACTGGAGGCTGAGCTCTCTCAACTCAGGACTGGCAAGACCAGACAGGAGGAGAAGGAAACCACGCACACCACAAACCCAGTTTCACATAGAACTATCACAACTGCAAAACAAACACATAAACACACAAAGACATACTGGAGGCACTGATCAAAAATCTACCAAAACTACAGAGGCCTCCAAAGCAGACACCCAAGCAACTGCCACCTCAAGACATAAGACATGCAACACATAGTTCTCAAAGTCAGTGTGCTAAACAGTCACAGCCCTTAAGGCCAAACACAATGCCAGACACACTTGTTATAGGTGACTCCATAGTCAGACACACTGACGTCCCTCTCACCAGACTGAACAAGGAAAAGATCACAGTTAGCTGCCTGTCAGGCGCTAGAATCCGCCACATAACACAAGCACTCAGGTCACTCCACAGCAAGTACAAGTATGACTCAGTCATTGTCCATGCCGGTGTGAACGACCTGAGACGCACCTCCCTGGACTACATGAAAAGAGACATAGAGGAGCTCTCAGATTATGTAGCCCAGGCCAGTATGACCCTGACCCTGAGCAGTATCCTACCCTCACCAAGAATGATGCCACAATACAGAGACAAAATGATCAGCTTTAATAATTGGCTTAATTACTGGTGTCATTCTAAGGATCTAATGTCTGTCTGCCTGGGATGACATGCTTGACAAGCCACGCTGCTTCGCAAGGGACGGCTTGCACCTGTCACCCTGGGCTTCCGGATATTGGCAAAGGCTCTTGCCACCCCATAGTGCCTTTTTAGGCAAGGCTCAAATGATAAACCTACCGCCCTAGAAAACAAAATGGAGAAAAACTAAGGGTAATACTGCTCAATGCCAGAAGTCTAAACCTCAAGATGCACGCCCTCGAAGCCCTCCTCAGTATGGAGAACATCGATGTTTGTGCTGTGACTGAAACCTGGTTCAAGGCTCCTGAGAGCACCCCAGCACTATCAGGTTATACCTCATATCATGCGTTCCGCCCCAAAATCCGGACCGAACCACAAAAGGAGGGGGAGTATCCATATTCATAAAGGATACCCACACCTCCAGGTCAGTGGCAATGCACGAAGCATCGGAGACCATCCAGGTGCAATTAACCATAGGTAAAACTGCCCTACAGTTTGTAACATGCTACAGACCACCTTCTCAAACTCAGGAAACCCACACAGCCTTCCTGAAGACACTGGAGAGTATAAATGTCTCTCCAAACACCATCATATTGGGTGACTTCAACTACCCAAACATAGACTGGGAACATTACTCAAGCCCCAACACCCTAGCCCAAAAAGGTTCCTTGAGTTCATAAACTCAAATGCTATGGAACAACTAGTCACCATTCCCACAAGAGGAGAAAATATACTAGACCTGATCATCACAAACATGGGGACAAAATGCTCCACACCGAAGTATATCCCTCATTGGTGAGATCAGACCATAAATTAATCTCACTGGAGATCCACATCCCGCCCCACCCCAGCAAAAAGACCACAGTGAAGAACTTCTCAAAAGCAAACTTCACACTTCTTAAGACTGGAGTGGTATCCTTCAAGGCCCCCGAGCAGTGGAAACCACAACCCACGCTGCTGAAACCCTTACAAATGCCTTCTACAAGCACCTCCAGGAATGTATGGATCAAGCAATCCCTAATAAAATCAAGACCCTTTCCACCAAAGGCAGGCGCCCGGTCTGGTGGACTCCAGCCATAAACAAACTCTACAACAAGAGGAGAAAGCTACTATATGACAGAGCAAAATCCTTAAATGGGAAGGCATCTCTGATCAATACTAGCAAAAAACTACGATCACTCATAAAATCATCCAAGGCCAACTTTGAGAGAAAAATCGCTAATGACACAAAAGACAATCATAAAGCCTTCTTTAGCTATGTTAGAAACCTGGGTGGAAACTCCCAGATATGCTCAGAATTAGTCCAAAATGATAAAAATCACTGAACCCACAGACATTGCCAACATACTGGCAGACAGGTTCAGTGCAAATTTCTCCCCTCCCTCCCCCCTAAAAGGAGAAATATCTATTCCACCAGAGTCTAGCCTCCCAAACATCTCAGATGCCCAGGTGAGAGCTGCTCTCTCTAAAGCAAAAAACACAGCATCAATGGGACCGGACGGTGTCCCCGGATGTGTGCTACACGAACTCAATGAGGAACTAAACCCACACATAAGGCTGCTGTTTAATCTTAGCCTTACTACAGGATACGTACCCAAAGAATGGCGTATGGCAACTGTGGTCCCACTCCACAAAGGTGGTGCTTCTATGGACCCTGGAAATTACCGCCCCATAAGCTTGACGAGCCTTGTCTGCAAAGCTATGGAGAGGATCATAATGGAACTCATAAATAAAGACATTGGGGACCTACAGACACTGGATCCTACCCAATTTGGCTTTGTCAAGGGCAGATCCTGCCTCTTGAACTTGGTCGATGTTTCAAAACAGTCACTAAGGTCATTGATGAGGGTAAGGCAGTTCACACAGCCTACCTTGACCTAGCAAAAGCGTTCGACACAATACCCCACTCGGGCATCATAGAAAAGCTCACCAGCTTAGATGTAAACCCATATGTCACAAGATGGGTTGCAAACTGGCTCAAGGACAGAACACACAGGGTTAGAGTTGCTGGTGCCATGTCAGACTCTAAGCCGGTCACGAGCGGTGTCCCACAGGGCTCAGTCCTGGGCCCCCTCTTGTTCGGCATTTATTTTTCTGAAGTGCAGGCAAACATAGGGGGATTTTGGTTGACAAAATTTGCAGATGACTGCAAACTGGGCACCATAATTGACACTCCATCAGACACAGACATCCTCCAGAAAGGTCTCATAGAAATGGATAACTGGTGCCAGAGCCATGGCCTTTAGCTAAATGCCAAAAAATGTATAGTCATACCCTTTGGGAAAAACAAGGTAACCCCTAATTACCACATAGGTGGTAATCCATTAAACACGGAAGAAGTTATCAGGGACCTGGGGACCCAAGTTGACAGTAACCTCTCTTTTGACACTCACATTGCCAAAGTGGTTAGGAAGACCTTCTACATTGCCCACCTGATCATGAAGGGATTCACATCCAGATCAGGAGAGGTCATTGTACCCCTGTACTCTTCACTTATCAGACCAATGATTGAGTACAACGCCCCATTCGAATGTACCTTACCCGACACCTGCAGCAGTTGGAAAGACCCCAAAAGTTCCTCACCAAAAGGATAAAGGGGCTCAAACATATGTCATACGATGCCCGACTGAAGAAACTCCAGCTCTATTCAGTTGCATACCGTCTGCTCAGAGGTGATCTGTGCCTGACATACAAGGCCATGTCCAACCCGAATTAATGGACATGCTCCACCTCAAAAAATCCAAATCCACCAGAGCCACGAGAGCAAGAGACTTAAACCTCAACACGGATATAAATAGGACGTGCTGGAGGGACAGATTCATCACCCAGAGACTCCCTACACTATGGAACAGAATCCCAGTCCATGTGAGGAAGAGCCCCTCACTGACTCTGTTCAAGAGAAATCTTGACGAGTGGATGGGAGATCGTAGGTTTACCCCGGGAATCATCTCTGTATCACTGCTGGACAGAGGCACAGCAAATTAATGGGTATAGTATTCTCATCCTAAGGGGTGGTGAAAGCCACACACACTCTGGCTAGGCTTATAAATGCCCTAGGGCAGATAGCCTAGTATAAACCTATGAACCTATGAACCTATGAACCTTTTGCTGGCGTAGGTTTGGGAACAGAACTGGTCAGTCATGGCTCAGCAGGTCAAGTAAAACTCACACCTTCAAAAATAGGGCTGATACCTGCCCAGGGATAGAGCATGCTATACTAAGTGATCAAGGTTCCAAGGGATAAAAGCTCATTTGGTGTACTCCTACTCCTTGCTACCTTAAATTTGTTTTGGAAAAATTGACTCAGGCTCCTTTTAAGCCCCTTGTACACATTCTTAAGGCCATGCATACATGCATGTGTTCTTTGATTCACCTTCCTAATGTATTAAATTATATTCCTTACATAATACAGCACCACTTGTTACAAAATGTTTCAAATTTGTAGTTTTGAACATTTTTCCAGTGAGAAATGAATTCAAATGTATGAACCAATGACAAAATTACCAATTTCAGAAAAATTCAACCATAAAAGGTCACTCAAACTTCTGTCATTACAATCCACCAGTTTTGATGTGTACAATATCTACAGAAGTAAAAGTCATCTAAATAATTCCACAATAAAGCGATCTGTAACTAATGAAAAGGATGCCACTGGCAAAGAATTGTACATTTCAGAGTTTCATCTACAAATTCAGTGCCTGCTGCCCTTGAATAATTAATTGCCTATGTCAGATTACAAAAAAAGTTGGTAAACTGGTAATATTGCAATAGGGAATGACCTGCAAACCAACAACAAGTTCATAGTTACTAGGCATCTCATCCAAAGGAGGACAGTCAGGAGTGCAGTCCCATCCCCCCTTAAAATGCACCACAGTATCAACAACAATCCCTCTACATGTGTGAGAGCAGAACCCAACCCACAGCCTTCTATCCAAAGGCAATTAAGTTACCTGTCATGCTAATAACAAAGCTTTCAAATTCTATACCACATACAGTGAATGCCATTTACTGAACAAAACAGATGCACATTGAAAACAGTCTTAGCATGACCAACAGTAAACGTCTCTTCCCTTGAAATTCAAAATTCTTTGAAAATGCACTGACTCATAGATCATGCCCTGAAAATGTACTGAAACTCAAACTCACAATTCCTTTAGCAGTCTGGTAGTTGGTGTAAAGGATTCAAGCTTTTGTCTCCTGTAACACAGGTACAGGGTTTGAGCTTGATCGAGTTAGTTGACTAAGCTGCCCCCTTTAACTAGGGCATTACACACACATACCTCTTATCCTAAAATAATAGTGGGGGAGGACAATGGCCCAGAAATAGGGACAGATTTTAAATATTGCTCTTTTAAACTTAGAAAATTGCTCAATGAACCGGATTCAAGTTGGCCTGCATTTTCTGAAGGATATGAAGTCTGAAACCCATATGTATGTCATTATTTAGTGACTTCAATCCTCAGTGATGTGCCAGAAAACCACAAATTTTATGAGAAACAGACAAAAAATATAAGGAAAAATCTGGACAGTCTGTGAAAATCTGGACAGTTGAGGGGCATGTTATACACCAATTTACACACACACACACACACACACACACACACACACACACACACACACACACACACACCTTCTCTCTCATATAGTAACACACACTTTTTTATACAACAAATGAATGGCTAGTTTAAATTCCACACAAACACATTCTGTGTCATACAGCAACACACACACACACACACACACACACACACACACACACACACACACACACACACACACACACACACACTTTTTCTCTCATACAGCAATGTAGAAATGGCTAGTTTTGATTATACAGACGAACACACACACACACACACACACACACACACACACACACACACACACACACACACACACACACACACACACACACGCACACACACAACACTCTCTCATAAAGTAACAAACGGATAGTTTAAATTACACATATACACATGCACACACACACACACACACACACACACACACACACAAGCACACACCTTCTCTCTCATACAGCAACACACCCACACTTTCTGTCTCATACAGTAACAAATGGAATGGCTAGTTTAAATTCTGTGCACATCTCTCTTACACAACAGCAAGCGTGGAATGCGTTTACATATACAATGGCATGTGTGCAATGAACACATGGTACTCCTTAAAGAGGAAGATGCCGTTGTGGTGTTAAAGAAGAAGTGTTTAATTTTTTTAAGTTAATGTGGAAGCTTCCTGGCTAGTGGGCTCCCCAGCCACCAGGCCCTATGCAACTGTCTGGGTCACCTAGTGCTGGATCCAGCTCTGTCTCTCCCCGTTTACTGACTGATGACGAAAAGCACATAAGTATTATTTTGCAAGGTTTCTCCCCTTAAGGTACTCACCAGGCTAAAAGTCAATTGCTTAATATTAAGTGTACTGATACTGCTTGCACTGATTTCAGTATTAAGCTAGTGAATTTTTTTTTTTTTACTATAATTAGTTTATTGGTTCTTGCTGGTGCAAAAGCAAGTTTTCAGGCTAGCTGTTTTGTACTGAAATTTAAATACTCAGTAAAATGTCCACCCAAACATTATTTGAGTTATATTTTTTATTATTATTATTGTTATCAACTGTTGGTTGTGGTGGTGCAGTGGTTAGCATTGTCACCTCACAGTAAAAGGTTCTCCGGTTCGATTCTTGGCTGAAGTACGTTTGCTGCAGAGCCTGTATGTCCTCCTTGCTGCTGAATAAGTTTTAAAGACATACAGTAGGTACGCATGCATGTGTGTGCCTTCTGTGAAGGCTGGGCACCGGGCTGGCAACTTGACACAGTAAAAACTCCACTACCAGTCAATTTGTGGACCGGTGATCCACTGTGGTGACTCCTAATGGAAGAAGCCGAAACACAGTTATCATACTCAGCATATGAAGCCTACTTCCTCACATAGCACATGGAATCCCAAAGTCACATATGTTGAGCCTGTAAGGTGGGTATCATCCCAGCCCAACAGTCTTGTTATAGGTGATTCCATTGTAAGACATACGGATGTATCCTAAGTGATACATTGACAAGCTTCAAATCCCCACTAAACCCAGTTAACTCCTCTGAATCCACAGAAATGTACACCACTACACTATACCAGCATGAAAACAGTTGCACAGATGCAGCTGTACCCTGTAGGAGCAAATGCAGGGAAACCCCCAGAAACAAACCCACATGGTGGAACCATAATATCAACAAGCTTTATAACAAAGGAATAGAATTTTGACCAAAAGTATGAAGAGTAATTCCCAGAATGTCAAAGTCCTTGTCACTGAAATAAACAACAAAGGAGCTTAATAAAGTCTGCCAAAGCAAAGTCTGAGGCTAAAATAGTTACCCAAGCCAAACAGAACCATGAGGCATTTTTAGTTATATTTGTATTCTCAAAAGTACAACCCAGCAATGCACTGAGCTGATTGGGACTAATGTTACTTACACTGAAGTTGAAGATATAGCAATCCTACTGACTGATATATTTATATCTAACTTTACGCCACTCTCTCCCATCTGTCTGTCCCTCATCCAGCTATCACACAAGACCAAGTCCTAAAAGTGCTATCAAAAGCTACAAATACTGCATTGTTGGGTCCTGACAATATCCCTGGATACATCTTTAATTGCATGAAGCACAATTTAGCCAAACTCCTAACAACACTGTTCAGCCTCAGCCTCCATAGAGGTTTTTTACCATGTGAATATAGAACAGATACAGTCATTCCCCTGCATAACGGGGGATCTTCCATAGACCCAGGCAATTACAGACCCATAAGTCTGAGCAGCCTTATATACAAAGCCATGGAAACACTTATCATGGAATTAACCAATAAGGACATAGGGAACACTCCCAAACAGTGGACCGATCTCAGCTTAGATTAATCAAGGGCGGGTCATACTTACGCATCATGGTTACTTTTTTGAAAAGGTCACCAAAGCAATGGATGAAGGCAAATGGTACACACTGCATACCTTGAACTGGTCAAATTTTTTCTGCAATATCAACGTAATGGTTTGGAGGGACAAGTATATCTCACAGAAGATACTGCTTCTGTGGAACAGACACCCCATCCACGTAAAACAAAGTCCATCCCTGTCCATTTTCAAGTGCAACTTAGATCCACAGGTCTGCCCCTGTGCTACTAATGGGCAAAGGCAGCTCCTAACTACTTTATCCCATGCATGGGTTCCCTCAAATTATCTATGGTATGATCCCAGTTATTCTCATTAGGGGTAATATATAATTATCATCAATGGGATGAGTAAAGTCAATCTATAACTACGTGCAAGGTTTGTGCAATGCAAAAACACATGATCCATGATGTGGGCAGGCCAAATAACATTGTCAGGTGTGGTATATGCTAAAGGCCATATAATGACATGATAATGAGCAACATTATTGAAATGAGCCTCCTGGTTTATGATAATGAGGCAAAGCAAGATAGCGATGTGATTAAAAAATTTATAAATGCTGTGCAACTGGGCTGTACCTGCAACACATTTGGACAGGTCTGAATGTTTGTGTTGGGAATAATGGCATAGCTAAAAAATGTTAGGGTTGCTAAGCAGTTGTAAATGCATATCTGCAGGAGGGTCTTATTGGTACTGCAGTGTTCGATGGTTCTCAGTGTCACCCCTGGAGGCACCACGTTATTTGTGCACTCTTAACCTTTCATAGACTTCATGACAATGGTATTCTAGACCACTACCTTGTAGACAGGTATACCATTCCAGGACTTGTGGACATGTGTCAGCCTCAACTGCAGTCACATGGAAGTTATTGACCACCTATCCCAGTGGACAATAAGGTATGTGTGGCTTTATATATATATATATATATATATATATACACACACACACACACACACACACACACACACACACACACACATATATATATTAGCTACAGGCACCTTTCAGCATCCTACTAGGAACACTGTGGGTGTATTTCAGGCATCTTCCTCAAGAATATTCTTATCAGTTTCTTAATACTGTGTTTCACTATGTGGGGAAACATTTGTGGCTCCTGCATAATCCAAGGGAGACAGCCAACACCATTCGGGATTTCCATGGTATAGTCCATTTCCCTGAGGTACTGAGGCCAGGGGAAGGAGGTATGTGAACTGTAAAGGGAATCACTCCAACAACAGCCAAGGGGTTATTGCAGTTATAAGATGGTGCACCATCTTATAACTGCCATTGTGGCCACCAACCACACTGACATCTACCACCGCATCTTTCCGGGCATGATTCTTGTAGGTCTGATCAGCTGCATGTAGGCCTAACAGTCGATCGCCATGGAGAGAGAGAGGGCTTGCAGTAGTACCTCATTCTCACATCAGAGAACTCTGGCTTATAGGTGGCTTTCTTGTCAGAGTCCGCATTGTGCTTCTGCTTCCACTGTTTTTTTGGAATAGCTCTGTAGGTGTGGATAGTTCCTAAAGTTATTAATTTATATGTTACCAGATTTGTTGAGCATACTGTATATAATTTACAAGTGTTTTGTTGTTGTGTACAAAATGTTTAATTGCATCACTACTAAAACTATATTTTTCTTATTTTTAAATAAAAGAGTTTTGACAAAAATATACAATATATAATTCTGCCTTTTTATTTTTACAATTACCACAGCAAAAGTAGTCTGTAAAACAAATCATAATAATATGATTTAATAATGAGTGAGCATGCTCTTATTTAATTAACATTCATTTCCTACAGAAAGGTGTATTTCAACAGAGTTAATAACTGTTCCATAGATTTTACATTTTGCAGTTCACTCACTCTCACGATGTTTCTTGTCAGGTTTATGTATAAGTACAATTAGGTGGATACCACAAACATTTCAGAATCTGGAGTACTTGCCATTGTTTTATCGTACGACCAGACATATGTCAGATACTGTATCAAGCCCAGTTGCCTGTCTTAATGAGGCTTTAATTTAATAACTGATAGAACAAGCTTAACAAAAAAGTATGATAACAAACTAATACACAGAGCAGCCTAATTAGTCTTTATTGAAGCAGCTCTTAGAAAACATTTTTAGATTTCCTGTGAGGTGCCATGGGGGCTTGTGAAGTTGTTTCTGTAACATCAGTCCACTAAAAAGAAGTTATGTACCTACCATAACTTTCCATGTTAGTTGTCTTCTTCTCGCCTTCTTTCTTGCTGGTTGGGTTCGGAGCCGATCCTCGGCTCCGACTTGGCCATCTTCAAAAGCTTGAGAGCTGCTTACTGGCTCGAGGCCTCCTATATCCCATGATGCCTGGCGCTAGATACCCAGATCTCGTTTGGTAAGACTAACTGCAGACATAATAAAAAAGGAATCCTATCCTAGAATGTATAAATCCTACTGGAGAGACTGCTAGTCAGAAAGGAATAGCCAGAGAAGACTCAGCCAGTGAAAAATCAAGAGGAACTCTTCTCGGTCCACTAGGATAGGGGGATGGAAGCTGTCTATCTTGCCTTCATTCTTGCTGGTTGGGACAACATCCCTAGCACCTAAAGTCCTGGGTGGCTCATCGGAACAGACAATTCAGAACAGTGGAACCAAAATCAGCTCTGCTCCTAGAAGCCACATCCAACTTGTAATGCAAAATGAAAGTATGCGGGTTGGCCCTCATAGCCGCAGCACAAATAGATTCCATGGGCAACCTAGCCTGAAAGGCCACCGAAGTGGCTAAAGCTCTGGTGGAGTGACCTTTTGGTTTGACTGGCAATTGTTTATTCCTCAGTTGATATATAAATGTGATGATAGAAGTCAACCATCTGGATAAGGTTACTTTGGAGACTGGAAGACCTTGTTTACCCACAGCATAAGACAGGAAAAGTTGGTCCGATTTTCTAATGTCCTTAGTTCTATGCAAATAAAAGCGTAGTTGCCTGTGAACATCTAACTGGTGCAACTTATATTCCGCCCTGTTGGAGTGGTTAGGAAAAAACACAGGGAGGTCAATGGACTGATTTAAGTTATTCTCTGAAGAGACCTTAGGAAGGAAGGAAGGATTAGTCCTGAGAGCAACCCTGTCATTGTGGAATATGAGGTACGGAGGACGAATAGAAAGCGCCTGAAGTTCTGAAACTCTTCTGGCTGAAGTAATAGCTACCAGAAAAAGGGTTTTCCAAGATAAGAACTTCAAGGAGCAAGAAGCTGCAGGTTCGAAAGGGGGCAAAATTAGAGAAGCTAAAATCAAATTTAGATCCCACGGTGGTGGAGGATCTCTCACTGGGGGCCTAAGCAGAGTGGTCCCTTTGAGAAAGGCTTTACATAGCTTATGAGACATGATATTGTTTTCCGACACCAATGTGAAAATTTTAAATCGCAGCTAACTGAACTCTAATTATAGCGGAAGTGGACCCAGCATGGAAGAGTTCCACAAGAAATTCCAAAATGTGGTGTACAGGGGCTGAAAAGGGGTCTATACTCTTAGCCTCTGCCCAGGAAGAAAAACGTTTCCACTTACTAGCGTAAGTTTTTCTAGTCGTAGACTTGTGCGATGACAAAATGATTTCACGCACAGAGGGGGAGATATCTGGAAGTCTGGCTAAAGTTGGAAGTGGAGCAACCAAGCAGTGAGCTGGAGAGATCATAGGGATTGGTGCAGCCCACCCGATTGATGAATCAGAAGGTCTGGAACTAGGTCCAGAGTCCAAGGCTGCTCGAGAAGATGGCGATGCAGGAATGGGAACCATATTTGTCGAGGCCAGTAAGGAGCAATGAGGATCATTTTGCAGCCCAATATTGTAGCTTTCTGTATTAGCTTCGGGATTAGGGGAAAGGGAGGGAATGCATAAAGAAGTCCCTGAGGCCAATCGTGGACTAGAGCGTCTCTGGGGGAATGTCCGGGAAGTGGAAGGAGAGAGAAGAAATTGCTGCACTTGCTGTTGAAGGGAGTTGCAAAAAGGTCACAGCAAGGTTGGCCCCATTTGCGGAAGATTTGGTCCGCAACTACCTGATTCAGAGACCACTTGTGAGGCATGAGAATTGCTCTGCTCAGCCTGTCTGCTATGACGTTGGACCTCCCAGGGATGTGCATTGCGATCATAAACCATTGGGAAGAGATCACCCACTGCCAGACTCTGAGTGCTTCTCGACATAGGGGGTAGGACCTGGTTCCGTCCTGCTTGTTGATGTACCACACTACTGACATATTGTCCATTTGAATTGCAATGGTCCAGGTAGGAAGAGAGCCCTGAAGAGTTTGCAACGCTAAGAGCATGGCCCTCATCTCCAAGACGTTTATATGCAGATGGTACTCGTGAGGTTGCCAGGTGCCTTAGACTGTTCTGCCCTGATAATGCCCCCCCCCACCTGATCAGGGAGGCGTCCATGGTCACCGTAGCAACTGGAAGAGGGAGTACAAATGGTCTGCCATGGGACACTGATGTGGAGACCATCTGCCATGCAAAGTGCTTCTTGCATGCTTGTGTGATCATAATCATTTAAGACATGGGAAGCTGCTGGAAGGACCATTGGGTGAAAAGAAGCCACTGGAGAATCCTCATGTGAAAACGAGCTAGAGGGAAAAGTATGATCGCTGCTGCCATGAGACCCAGAGTTTGGAGGACAAACCTGGCTTGAATTCTTTTGCATGCTAATAAAATCTGCACATGTTGGCGAATCACTAATACCCTGTCTGGTGGAAGGCTCACTGACATGTCTTTGATATTTAAATTTGTGCCTATAAAGGTGACAGATTGACATGGCGACAATGCAGACTTTTCGAAATTTATTGTGATACCTAGCCTGGAGCAAGTCTCGATAGTGTAGTCTCTGGCTCGCAGAAGGTGATGCCTGGTGGTAGCAGTGAGGAGCCAGTCGTCTAGATATGGAAACACCTGGAATCCTTGCCATCTCAGGTGAGCGGTAACTACTGCCATACATTTGGTGAACACCCTGGGGGCTGTGGTGAGACCAAAGGACAGAGCTCTGAACTGATAACAGCTGGCTCCCAGCCGGAAGAGAAGGAATCTTCTGAAGCATCTGTCCATTTTGATGTGGTAGTACGCATCCTGAAGATCTATAGAGCACATCCAATTGTCCTGACCCAGGAAGGGTAAAATGGACTGTAGCGTGACCATCCGAAACTTAGTTCTTTGTACAAACTTGTTCAGTCTGCTGAGATCCAGAATGGGTCTCCAGTCCCTTGTCTTTTTTGGTACCAAAAAAAACCTTGAGTAAATTCTGGATCCTTGTTGGTCTGCTGGGACTTTCTGGATGGCCCTTTTTCTTGGCAGATTTGAGACTTCTTGAACTGCTTGGTCCCTTAGATTGGGTGGAACGTCTGGAAGGGACTTATTTGACCTTAAGGGGGTGCGAACAAAGAGAATTCTGTAGCCTCCGGATATAACAGACTGTACCCATGTGTCTTGTGTTATGTCTTGCCAGGCTCTTGGGTACAGTGATAATCTTCCCCCGACTGCCTCCAGAGGTGGGCAGCCGGGCAACCCTTCAGGGATGCTGGAAGGGCTTCTCAGAGAAGGATTCTCTGCTGACCTGATTTTGCGGACCCCCTCTGCCACGAGGGCAGCATCTATTATTGTTCCCTCCTCTGCCCCTGGATGGGAACTCACCACGTGTGTCCAGCAAGGCCCCCTGGGATTTCCAGAACCACATCTTTCCACTCTTCTGACCCTTGGGATATGGTCTGGAAGGAGTGGAAAAACGGACTCCTACGGCAGAGAGTCTTGCCTTCCTGCTCACACCTGGTAAGGGTGTCCTTCACCTGTGATCCAAAGAGAAAGGAACCATCAAAGTGGGTGTTGGTGAAAGATGCTCTGAAAGGTTCCACAAAGTTACATAGCCGCATCCAAGTGTGTCTCCTTAGGGCAACGCCTGTGCCTGCGGCTCTACTCACACCATCGGCTGCATACGAAATAAGCCTCATGGAGGAGTTTACCACTGAATTAAGAGTCACCAGCTGGGAGGCTGCTTTAGCCTGGGCCCCCTCAGCTGATGGATCTTGAAGGGTATCTCCAAGCTCTTTAAGGAGATCCCTTTGAAGATGGGTAAAGTGGCACAAATAATTCAGGGACCTCATGGAAAAGATAGCTGAAGAGAACATCCGCTTCCCATATCTGTTCATCGTCCTGGACTCCTTGTTAGGAGGATGGACAAATGAAGAAGTTTCTGCCAACTCCTTCTTTGTGGCCGCCGCTACCACCATGACATCAACGGGGACACCTTTAGTCAAAAACTCTTTATCCTGTGGTGCAGTAATGAATTTGGCAGGTCTTCTGGGGGTCGGTTCTACTGAGTCTGGAGCTGACCATGCCCTCCGAGCCACCACAGACATCAGTGGGTCGAAAGGCGGAGACACCCAGGAGGTGGAAGGTTAGGATCCAAATGCATCCAGAAATACCGACTCATCCTCAGAAGGGCTTAGGGCAGTCCAGTTCCCCCTCTGCCTAAGCATCTCAAGGATGTCTGAGAAGGAGACATCTTCAGAGGGGGATCTTGGGGACCCTTCCGAATCCTCTAAGTTGGTATCTGATGTGACAGACTCAGGGGAGTCAACATGCTTCCTCCTGCATTTCCTCTTATGGGGTGGCTCCTCTGAATGATCAGGGGAGGCCTCGGAAGAGGGAGATGCACCCAAAGGGGTGTCCTGGAGCGCTGGATCCCCACGCTTGGGGATCTGGAAGACGGGCAGAGGCTGACACAGGCACCCTAGGGGGAGGAGCCGATGGGGTCAATCGTGGGACTGACTTGGGGGCCAGTACACTCCTCATCACCTCAAAGGCATCCTTGCCTGGATGCAGAGAGGGCTCCTGTTCTGAAGAAACCAGAATCGCGCCGAGGGGACGGCTCCAAGGCAGATGTGGGAGCCAAGCTCACCTGAGCTGAAGCCCTGAGGGGGAGAGCGGGGTCAGACAAGGGTCTGATGCCACTCGCCCCCTCGGAGTCGACGAGGGAGTCCCGGCACCCAGACCCCTCCAGGGACGGTACCATGGAAGGGATCAGAGCCGACGACAGAACCGAAGGAGAAGGTATCAGAGCCGATGGTTCCACAACTCGAACTCCATCAAATTCCGACTCCGAGCTCAGAGGATGAGTCGGAGGAGGAATATCTAAAGACGTGGATGGAGCCAACACCTGATGAGGGGGGCTGGACAACATTGTGGCTAGGGCCTGTGATTTTAACAGCCTACTGACCACTCTTTCCAAGTCATGGTCCGAAAGTCTTGAGGACCAAGAAGAGTGGGATGAGCGATGACTATGCTCCGACTGGAGCAGAGGTGATTTCGGAGCCGAATGTATCGACTCCAGAGAAGGAGACCTGGATCTTTTTCGACTTTCAGACTGCTCCGAGGAACATGTCGGAGCCGACTGGGAGGGAAGAACATCGGTTCCAGCCAGAGCCGAGATGGATGGTATAGCTTAACCCAACAAAGGCTCCGAACTGGGAGCCAAAGGTTTAGGTGGCCTGGAAGATTTCACAGGCTGAGCCTTAGCCGGTGAATCTTGGGGCTTAAGCAAACCCCTCAGGATCAACTTGTTTTTGCATTCCTGCAGGACTCTTGGACTGAAAGCATGGCAAATGGAGCAAGAGTCCTGCAGGTGCATGGCGGCCAGGCAATAAACACAAGAAGTGTGACCATCTGTCAGAGACATCTTCTGACAGCATGAGTCACACTTCTTGAATCCGGATGGCTTAGGATCCTTGGACATCCTGAATGAAGAACCAAGGAACAAAGAACACACACAGACAAGTTAAGGTAACTAACAAATAAAAATTACACACTTCAGTTACCACAACAAAAAACTACAAGCAATGTATATATCTGCACTACTACAAACAAAAAACTATAATTAACTATCACTAAACAACTAACAGTGATAATAAAGGAATTTATTTATTTATTTTTTAAAGAGATAGACAAAAGGTTATCCTCTAACTTAAATGGAAAACCTTTTTGAGGGAAGGGGAGAGGGGAATCTCTCTAATTAAAACGAGTTTCGGAGGAGAAGTAACAAGGATTAGGTAAAGACTAGCTACAATACAAAAGTTTTAACTAAATGACTAATTCTACACTAAAACTAACAGTTTTATAACAAGAAAAAAAGATAATAATAAAGTTTTATACGACCTGAGCCAGTAGAACAACCTCGCAGCAGAAGCTGCAAATGAGATCTGGGTATCTGGCGCCACGCATCATGGGATATAGGGGGCCTCGAGCCAGTAAGCAGCTCTCGAGCTTTTGAAAATGGCCGAGTCGCAGCCGAGGATCGGCTCCGAACCCAACCAGCAAGAATGAAGGCGAGATAGACAACTTAACATCATCTACAGCCAGGAAATGGAACAGCTCGTTGTAAGTTCACCAAAGCAGATTCAATAAATCCAGGTAGGCACCAAACGAATTCAAATAATTCCTTTATTCAGAACCACAGAATGATAACACACAAGCACTTTCGCTCAGAGGAATTCTGAGCTTTATCAAGTGACACCATGCTGTTAAATCAGGTGTCTTATATACCTTGAAAATCCTAGATTAATTAGAAAGCACTGCCAATTAACATTTTAGAGAGACTATGCGCTTTTCAACATGCTTAAAAATTACATTAAAACAAAATATATAAAAGTAGTGGTAGAGTATGCTTAAAATAATGCATTAATGCATCTGTTACTGCTAAAAATGTTAATAACATAAAAATAAGCAAAACATTATACACTATTTCCCTGATGTTTAACTTTATAGTAAAACTTGCTGTGCGCAAAAATCTGCACTTCTTTTGAAAATTGAAATAAGATGGAATGACTTGACATACCAACTGTTGTTCGTATAATTGTAATATAAGGCTAATGCCTAATGTGGGTATAACGATATTTTCTTTTCTTGGCCTCGTTGACAGCCCTGCTAGAAAAAGAGAACACTATATCTTAACTAAACTAAACTATGCTATACAATAGGTCATTCCTTAACATAGACCTTGTGTGATATAACATTAAGTAAAAAACATGTCCATGTGTGTGGATACTTGTCATAAATAAATGTATGGGGAATATCAAACTAAAGTCTTGCCCTTCTTAGTTTCAATAGTGGCTTGATACTGATCAAACCGTTAAGCCCAGGGGGTCTCCCAGCATCTAACTTTAATTGCCAGAGGAGTTCTCGGTATTCTAAAGTTGATTCCCAATCACCCCCCCTGGCATCAGGCTCAACTTGTTCCAGTACCATGAATCTCAGTTTTATGTTTGGACAGGTCAGGGAGTGCTTATAAAAAGCGTTGGTTTCCTTCTTTTTGTTTATATCGTAAAAATGTTCATATATCCGCTTGCGGAATTCCCTTTCCGTTTTTCCTACATAGAAACTGTTGCATGTGGTGCAGAAGCCTAAATAGACCACTCCCTTGCTACCACATGTAAAATGGCCTGCTGGGTAGATTTTAAACCTTCTGGATGGAATGGTGATGCTTTTTTCTTCCAAGATGGCATGGCATTGGCTACATGCCCCGCATTTAAACGTACCCTTTCTTACTGGGTTGATTTTCCTTGTAATGTTCTGCTTTTTTTCAAACATTTCCTTAAGATTGGTACCCCTTCTCCTTACAAATGAAGGTTGGTCAGGCAATAGCCCCCTAAACTCTTCAAAGAGGGCGAGTACAGGCCAATATTTTCTTATAGATTCCTCCATTTCCCTTGAATGCAAAGAATAGGTGTAGATAAAACTGTTCTTAAATTCATTGGTGATAACGGGAACGGAACTAGCTGATGTGCCCGTTCCCTTACCCAGAAGGGATGGGTAGACAGTTCCTCTTTTAGAATTTACCTCCTCGACCAGGCTTTTAAAGAGGTCCAAAGGATAGCCCCTTTCTAGGAACAGACCTTCCAAAAACTTGACTTCTGCCATGTAGTCGTCATGTCCACTGCAAATCCTACTTGCCCTGATGAGTTGTCCTTTGACAATGCCTTTTTTCTGGAAAAAAGGATGTGCACTCTCAAAGTGCAGGACAGAGTTGGAAAAAGTGGGTTTTCAATACAGTTTGGATTGAAAACTGTTCTCCAAGTAATTTTTGTATATGGTGACGTCCAAATAATGCAATTGGTCTGGATCGATAGAATGGGTGAACTGCAAAAAATTGGTACTTGCGATGATGTGGACAAAAAAACTCAGAAACTCATCCTCAGACCCTTGCCACAGAATGCAAATATAGTCGAGGTAACATCTGTAGAGGAGCAGATGTTGTTCCCAAGGGGGGACCAACACAAACTTGTGCTCCCATACGTGAAGTACCACGTTGGCATAAAAGGTGGCACAAGATGCCCCCATTGCTACTCCTTTACTTTGCTTGAAGAGTTCTCCATTGAAAAAGATGAAATTGTTACGTAATATGATTTCCATGAATTCAGTGACCAAGTTACTTAGTCTGTTGTTCATGTCGGTTTCATTGGTAAGAAACTCGCCAAACCAATCCAGACCCTCATCATGTGGAATACTTGAAAAGAGATCCTTGATGTCAATAGTCACCAGCAACAGGTCAGGAGAAAACTTGGTAGTAGGAAAATCACACAGAAAATGCCAGGAGTCCTTGCATACATGCGTGAGCAGGGGGGTGAATCTCTTGGTCAGACAATCAATAAATTTGCCGATGGGTTCTGTGATTCCTCCTGCCTCTGCCACTATTGGCCTGAATGCTGGCGGGTTGGTTCCCTTGTGGATTTTTGGGATGCCAAACAAAACTGGTATCCTTGGTTTTTCTACATGTAGATAATTGTAGAGCTTTTCATTGATGGAATTTTGCAGCAATAAATCATACAAATGGTAGTTGATCTGTGCTAGAGCAATATTGACTTCATTTTGTGAGACTGTTGAATATTGCCCATCATTCTGAAGCATATTATGAATATAAGCCTCATAATCAGCAGCAAACATCAGCACTACCCCTCCGCCTTTGTCCGGCTTCGTTATCCTCACATTTTCGTCCTTTAACTGTTTGATAAAGTTGAACCCTTCATTAGAGAAGTTGCCAGTTAATAAAGTCTTTCTATCCATAGATATTTTCCTAAAATCCTTTTCCACCAAATTCTCAAAAAAAGATATGAGTGGGTGTAGTGGGGGGTTGAATACACTCCTGTGGCTTGGACCTGTCTCCTTAAATTGCTGCACCTTGAAATAGTGTGTTAAATTCAAACCCCTGGTGAAGAGTTTTAACTCAACAAGGGACTGTGAAAGATTCATAGGTCTAGAAGGCACAAATTGCAAGCCACAAGTGAACACATCAAACACCCAGTCATCCAATTCTAAATCCATGTAATTATAAATGGCAAAGTTATCCTTTCTTAAAATAGTACACATGTCATTAAGGCCCCCTGTACCATTGCCTTTAATGCTGTTAAGATGGTCCACAGCAAATTCTATGTTTGAAGTGTTTAGTATTGCTTCAAAAAAACTTTCCTCATTCACTGTCTGCGGGTCCATGCCCTGGGTGCCTGTTTGTGTCCCCAAACCCCGGGCCTCCCGGGGTTCTGCTGAAAATCCTGGTTACCACCCTTCCTACCCTTTTCAGCTAGCCTTTCACTTCTTCGAGGTGGCTCTTCCACAAATGGAAAGGGAATTCCGCAAGCGGATATATGAACATTTTTACGATATAAACAAAAAGAAGGAAACCAACGCTTTTTATAAGCACTCCCTGACCTGTCCAAACATAAAACTGAGATTCATGGTACTGGAACAAGTTGAGCCTGATGCCAGGGGGGTGATTGGGAATTAACTTTAGAATACCGAGAACTCCTCTGGCAATTAAAGTTAGATGCTGGGAGACCCCCTGGGCTTAACGGTTTGATCAGTATCAAGCCACTATTGAAACTAAGAAGGGCAAGACTTTAGTTTGATATTCCCCATACATTTATTTATGACAAGTATCCACACACATAGACATGTTTTTTACTTAATGTTATATCACACAAGGTCTATGTTAAGGAATGACCTATTGTATAGCATAGTTTAGTTTAGTTAAGATATAGTGTTCTCTTTTTCTAGCAGGGCTGTCAACGAGGCCAAGAAAAGAAAATATTGTTATACCCACATTAGGCATTAGCCTTATGTTACAATTATACGAACAACAGTTGGTATGTCAAGTCATTCCATCTTATTTCAATTTTCAAAAGAAGTGCAGATTTTTGCACAGCAAGTTTTACTATAAAGTTAAACATCAGGGAAATTGTGTATAATGTTTTGCTTATTTTTATGTTATTAACATTTTTAGCAGTAACAGATGCATTAATGCATTATTTTAAGCATACTCTACCACTACTTTTATATATTTTGTTTTAATGTAATTTTTAAGCATGTGGAAAAGCGCATAGTCTCTTTAAAATGTTAATTGGCAGTGCTTTCTAATTAATCTAGGATTTTCAAGGTATATAAGACACCTGATTTAACAGCATGGTGTCACTTGATAAAGCTCAGAATTCCTCTGAGCGAAAGTGCTTGTGTGTTATCATTCTGTGGTTCTGAATAAAGGAATTATTTGAATTCGTTTGGTGCCTACCTGGATTTATTGAATCTGCTTTGGTGAACTTACAACGAGCTGTTCCATTTCCTGGCTGTGTGTGCATTTACTTCCTGGTTTGGTTCTTTGCTGTTTGTTTGACAACTTAACATCATCTGTTCACTTTATACCCTTTACTGGCACAACTGCAGCTTCCAGAAGCTACATACATTGACTTTGCACCGAACTGAGTTTACTTTATATGTTGGAGGGATGTGTTCCAGTTCTATTGAATGAACTGAGCAAAATATTCTACAAGAAATAATCTTGGCTGTGGTTAAAGACATCACTTAAAACTATCTGTCCAAGTTCTGATGTCTTCATATGTGTTCTCATGATTAGCTTAATATGCTTTAAAAAAAGCGTGATTTTTGTATCTTTTAAAGACGTTATAACAACATTTGCTTTCAGAGTTTTTGAAGAAATAAAGGTTACTGCATAAGGGAAGAATATATCTCAGCTGAATTTGCTTTCAAACTCTTTAGCAGTTTTTGCAAGCGTTAATCTAATAGTAGAGGTGATTCAAAAAAGAAATTGTACAGGAGAAAAAGTAAATCTCTACATTTAGGGAAATGCCTCTTGGATATCTAGGTGCAAGAGCTAATTATATTAATTACTGTTACACCACCAAATAGGAAATGCTACCCATCTCATAGTTAAAGTCTGAAGATTACAAAGTATAATTTGATTATTAGAAAAACAGAAATCCTTCATACTAGTCTACAGGTTACCATGAATACAATTTCTAGAGAACAATACAATAATTAGAACTATCTTTCAGTACTGCAGACATTCACAAAATATATCAAATATAATATAAACACACAAACTACAAAAATAAAAATGTGAACAAGGTAAAATAGCTATAATTGACATTGGGTTGTGTGTTGCTTAGTATTTGCCAACATGTCTCTGATACGACCACTCAGGCTTTGCTCCTGTGGTCTAACTCCAGCATGTATGAATAAATACTGACCAGATGACACAGCAAATGCTGATTATTGTTTAATTATATAATGATGGGTCACTGTTATTCAAAAATGACCATGTTGATTGGACAGCCTAACCAGCATGCCTTTTGTAAAATGAGCATATACCAACAGAAAAAAAGTCCGTCCTCTAAAGTATCACTGAGTGGCCAGACTTTTCTATTGGAATATGCTACAGAGGGACAGTGCAAAACAAAAGAAAAATAAGGCATGTTCTCAAAAATAATTTATTTTATTTTTATTTATTTATTTATCATTTGTTGACCGGGAAAGTCCGATTAGGTTCCAGAGAGCCTGTTTTCAGCGGAGGCCCGGGGAGAAATGCTCCAGATAATAAAAAAAAAACAGAAACGTACCTTATTTTCCTTATTTTTTTTTTTTTTTGCTCTTTCCCCTATAAATCTTGGAAGACTCACATACACCTCAACTGTCTAAATCTTCACAGAATGCTCAGATTTATGCCACATGGTTTAAATTTTCCACATAAAATAGCAAAGGAGATTTTCTTTGCTTCATTGCTTTTCTTCATGTTTTCAGCGGTACTGATATACTGTGCAAGTATGGGAACATAACTCTCATATACATGTGCAATACATCAAAAAATGTGGAAGAACAGGAAACAACGCAGAGGAACACTATGGTGCTATTATGTAAAGACATTATTTAGGAAAGGCAAGCAATTTCTTTCTTAAATAATGTGATTGTATAATCAAAATAACTCCCTTGTGATGTGGATATCAGGATTTACAAAAGCAAAACCCAGAAAACGTGTATCTTTGATAACTAAGGAACCAAGAACAGTGCACCCTGGAGCAACCAAATGAGCAGAACATAGGTGAGACATGTATACCCAATGTGGTTAAAAACAGCAAAAAGATTTATTAAAATAAATGTTTCCTTATATTAGCATTTAACTACATTTGGCTTCCTTTAATCACTTGGGCTTCGCCCTTGTGATCAAACCACACCAACCTTGGATAAATATTGATATATCCACACCCACTTGTGGGTTATTGCTTAATTATACCATGGATTGCATTGCTGGGCCAGTTCTGTGCATTGCATTGTTCAGCTAGTGAGCAGTCTGGTCTCCCTGTAATAGTTGCAACCTTTTAAAAAATAAGCCCCAGCCTTTGAGTTAAATGTGCAGTGATCTTCAGTCTTGATCACTGCCACAAAAAATATAAACAGTCAACCAAACTTCAATAAAGATGCAGGTAAACTAAGGTCTGCAACAGAAATAGTCACCATCTGTGTGGTGCACAAATGCTGATAATAAAAGCATATGGCAATCACATCAGCTGTATAAGTGCTGATTTCAAGGTTTTTATTTTTTCCTAACAGCTTCTATTGCACTTTCAGTATCATGCTGAAGAAAAAGAATGAAGCAATGAAGCAACCCTAAAGCTTTTTTTAACAATTACCACTGCAACTTCCGAAATCAGGCTTTTTTAGGAGGATGTAATCATGTTACATTCTAAAGAAACAAATTTCATAACTGACCTTTTCAGAAGTTACCAGTGGAAATCAACAAGCAGATGGAATACTACTAAAATGCATACAAGCTTCCTAGTCACACGGACAGGGGTAAAGACTGCATTTTTGAGAAGCTACGTGGTACATGAAGGAATATTGATCTATACAACATCAACTAAACAACATAATCAGCTAGAAAATACATAAGTTTTATTTATTTTTTGACATTTGATTACCGGGAAAGTCCAGCTGGTTAGAAGCCCATTTTCAGTGGAGGCCCGAGGAGAAAAGCTTCAAATTATTACAAAACATTTTAAGAACAATAAGTTTACAATTTTCAAACATAAAACAAAAAAATTTGCAGTTTAAATAATTATAACTAATTAGTAATAACATAAAACATTTACGAATCAATACAAGTTATATGACAATTACTTAATATTTATAGAAATTTCAGACAGTTTGTAGAAAAATTAAAGGTACATTATTCTAATACAAACAGGAACTGCAATATAAAGTGAGGGAAAAACAGGCTTATGGTATAAGGATTGAAAAGGTAGTTGTTCACATTTAGGGATATAGTTTATCCTGGTTTTGAGCAAGAACAGAGTCAGATTTTAGCTAGGAAGTCTTTCAGAGTGGTTTTGAAAGATGGGAGGGATGGTATTGACCTGATGTACACAGGTAAGGAGTAACAGGCCTTAGCAACTTTGTATGAGTCCAGACAATGCCCAGCAGATCTGATAAGTTTGTAGACAGACAGGCAGTTTTTGGTCACTGGATCGCAATGACTGACTGGAAATAAAGCTGTGTAGAATGTTTTTTAATACTGGACAGACAGATGGATTCTGGATAATTTTATAGGTGGTAAGAAGGTGTGTATATGTTAGCTGATGAGACAGTTCTTCTAAACAATTTAGGCTTTTTAGTGCTCTACAGTGGTGGGTTCTGAAAGGTGTATTTGCTGTAACTTTAGCAACTGTGTTATAGCATTGCACAGGTTTTACTTTTTGTGAAGCCTGGAGGTTAGTAAGGATAGGAGCACCATAAAGAAGTGTGGGCGGGGATAAATAGTTGCAAGTGTAGTTTTAGTTGTGTCAGTGAGAAAGTTTTTGCCTCTGCAAAGCATCCCTGTTTTCTGATGAGTTTTTCTTATGCAATTTTGTATATACAGGTCGAATGTAAGCTTATCATCCACTATCACCCCTAACAATTTGCTATAAGAAGTGACTTCAATGGTTGTATTATCAAGAGAGAGGACTTTACATTTTGTTTTTTTTTTCATGAGAAATGGATTTGGGGAAAAAATAAATAGTTTGGTCTTTTTTGGGTTGAGCATCAGGTGTGAGTTAAGAAATCATGTTTCAGTGGCTGTTAAAGCTTTCTGAGCATTTTTTTGGAGGTGTACCATGTTATCAGATGTGCAAATGAGAGTGGAATCATCGTATTGTATTATAATAGGGTGGCCTGTTGTGTGGATGCATAGAAGGTGCTGGTGAAAATGTTAAAGAGGAGGATAGAGCCTTGTGGTACACCGGTGGTGACCTGGAGGTAAGGAGAGAGCACAGAGTGCCATTTTACTGACTGATACCTATTGGACAGGTAGCTTTTCAGACACATAAGTATGGGCTGAGAGAGACCTGGTGAGGACATTTGAAGTAGCTGTGACAAACTGTGTCAAAGGCTTTAGACAAGTCTAGAAATAAGGAAGAGGCTAGTTTGCCATTATCTCTAGCTTTATTGACAGTATCTGTAGTCAGAAGGGCAGTGCTAGTACTATGGAAAGGACAGAAGCCATGTTGTGTACAGGATAGGAGTTCTTCCTGCAAGAGATTATCTAGCATTTTTTTAATACATTTTCAAGTATTTTTGGTGAGAGGAGATAAGGTTGCTATAGGTCTAAAGTTATTAATGTTTGTTGAATTTCCTCCTTTCTGCAGAGGGATAATGTGTGACTTTTTCCAGAGAGAGGAAATGTGGGATTCCTGGATTGACTATTTATAAGGATTGAGACAGGATAGGTAATTATTGGCTGCTATTTTTAGGTACTCGCATGGAAGGTCATCAACTAAAGAGGAAGACGGTTTAAGTTTGTTTAGGAGTAGTTTTTTATAGGATTTGGGCACAGGTTTGAAGGTGAAAGTGAATATGGTGATATGGAGCTGTTGGGCAGGGTTGGGATTAGACAGTGAGGAATCCTTGGTTAGAGATGCTATACTATATATAAAATAAGTATTGCAGTTATCAGGAGAGGGGTTTGGGTTGACTTGGGCTGGGATGTAAGATTTCTTTAATGGATGTCTAAACATTTTTAGGGTTGCGTTTAGTATTATTCTGAAAGTTATTATAGTATAGTTTTTTGTCTTCCTTTATTTGCTTTTTAGTATGATTACGAAGCATTCAAGAGTTTTCGAGATATTAAGGTATTTATATTTTTGCTATTCTTTTGCTAGTCTTGCCCTGCTTTTCTCTAGCATTCTACTGCTTTTGGATAGCCAAATTACATAATTACATTATTTGTTTTAGTCTCTTCCTTCTAGGAGATGCAAGGCTATTTAAGATATTTAGAAAAGTTGTACTGAATTCATTTACAGAATTGTCTAAAGGAAGAATTTTTAGGAAGTTCCAGTTAAAAGATGATAGTGTAGTAATGAACATTTCTGGGTTAAACTTGAAGAGGTTGCATGTTGTTTTAAAAATATGCTGTTTAATTTATTTAAACTTATTAGAAACACTAACCATCCAACCTAATACAATATTCATGTATGACTTTAATTACCTCACTATTAACTGGGAATGCTATGTGACACCAAACAAACATGCACAGAGATTTCTGGATTTTGTAAACACAAATTCCCTGAGCCAGATAGTCGGTACACCAACCAGGGGTGCAACCATACTGGACCTGGTCCTCACTAATATGGGAGAGTGCTGCACACCCCCTACTGTAATGTCTTCCCTGGTAGGGTCAGATCATAAATGGTATCCTTTGAAGTAAAAATAAAACCTGGACTCCCATCTAAACCTGGAATATTCAGGAACTACTCTAAGTCTAACCTCCTGCTATTAAGTGATAACCTGGAAAAATGTCAAGCCCCCATAAACCCTGAGAACACTACTGCCTATGCAGAACTGTTCACAGAAACCCCATACAAGCATGCTAATAGCTGCAGAGAGGCATCTGTACTCACCAGGAAGAAGTGCAGAACTAATTCTTGGATGGCGCAGTGGAGCAGCGCTAGCATTGTTGACTCACAGCAAGAGGTTCTCCAGTTTGATTCTCAGCTTTACTGTGTTCTGTGCAGAGTCTGGATGTCCTCCCTGCATTCATGTGGGTTTCCTCTGGGTGGTCTAGTTTCCTCCCAAGTTACAAAAACATGCATCTAGAGTGTTTCTCCCCAGACCTCAGCTGAAAATTGGCTTTGTTCCAAGTCGGACTTTCCCAGTTAACAAATGTTAAATAAATAAATAAATAAATAAATAAATAAATAAATAAATAAATTCAAAAAACAAGCCACCCTGGTGGAGTCACAACATCAATAGGCTGTATAGCAGAAGGAAGAAAATCATGGCAAAAATTAAGAGGTGCTGCACCCAGCAGGAAGAAAGCACTCTCATCGAACTAAACAAACAGCTCAGAGAACAAATAAAGTCTATTAAAGCCACATTTGAGGTACGTTTGGCCTCCCAGACCAAGGACAACCACAAAGCATTCTTTAGCTATGTCCACAACCTCAAAGGCAATAATACACAATTGTGTGCAGAGCTCATTGTAAATGGAGCCACCTAAACTGAGCCAAAAGATAAAGCAAACCTCTGAGCTGATAAACTCAGCTCTAACTTTACCCCTCTCTCCCTCTCAACCTTCCCTCAGGAAATACTATCACATATAACTCCCCCTACTATCACTAGGGAACAAGTCCTTAATGCTCTCTCTAAGACTAAGAACACTGCATCAGTGGGCCCAAACAATATTCCAGGATGCTTTCTAAATAGCATGAAACATGACTTATCAGGGTCTCTGGAATTACTATTTAACTGTAGCCTCCAAACAGGCTTCATGGCTCATGAATGGAGAATGGCAACACTCATCCCTCTGCACAAAGGTGGGCCATCTACTGACCCTGAAAACTACAGACCAGTAAGTCTCACTAGATTTAGATGTGAAGCCATGCAAAGAATTATAATTGAGATGATTAACAGAGATATAGTAAATACCAGACACTGGACCACATCCACTTTGGTTTTGTCAAAGGCAGATCATGCCTACTCAGTCTGGTGGACTTCTTTGAGAAGGTAACCAAAGCAATGGATGAGAGAAAAATGGTTCATACTGCCTACCTTGACCTGGCCAAGACATTTGACACAATATCCCACTTGGGCATTATTGACATACTCAAGAGGTTAGGTACAAACTCGTATGTCACCCAGTTGATAGCCAACTGGCTCACAGACAGGACCCAGGAAGTTAGAATTGGGGAGTCCACCTCTACAAAGAGGCCAGTCACAAGTGAAGTCCCTCAGGGATCAGTCCTTAGACCACTCCTTTTAGGGATGTACGAATGGGAAGTCAAGGCCATTGTCAGTGGTCTCTGGCTGACTAAATTTGCAGATGATTGCAAATTTGGAGCTGTCACTGAATCCCACACTGGTACAAATGTTTGCCAGGAGGGGCTGACACAGACAAACAACTGGTGTCAGAGACATGGACTAAAACTAAATGCCAAGAAATGTATTATAGCATCCTTTGGGAAGTCATTCATTCCTGGTAACTGTCATATTGACAACAAACCCCTTAGAACTGATCCAATAGTCAGGGACTTAGGGACACACATAGATAGTATTCTAGTCTTTGACCATCATGTGTCTACAGTAGTAAGGAAATCATTCTATTCTGTGCAACTTATAAATAAAGGTATGGCATCTAAGTCCAAGGAAATCATTGTTCCACTGTATTTGGTATTTATTAGACCTGTCATTGAGTACAATGCTCCCACTGGTATGTACCTAACCAAGCATATCCAACAATTGTAACATTCATAGAGGTTACTCACTAAAAGAATTCAGGGCATAAGTAAAATGTCTTATGCAGACCACCTCAAAGCCCTATCCCTGTATTTTGTCTCCTACAGACTTTTGATGGGAGATCTATGCCTGGCATACAGTGCATTGTCAGACCTTACTCTGATAGATGTCTTGCATATCCACAAAACAAACAGCACCAGAATTACCCATTCTAAAGACTTAAACCTTGCCTGTGATATAAATAGGACCTGCTGGAGAGGCAGGTATGTATCCCAGAGACTACCCCATCTATGGAATAGGCTTCCCATCCATGTGAAGCAGAGTTCCTCCCTAACCCAATTCAAGTGCAACTTGGACAATTGGATGGGGAAGAAGAAATTCATCCCTGGTTTGGTACCTGTGTCTCTAATGGACACCTGTAAATGGTTCATCTCCCAGGCTCCTGCTTACACTTTTCAATGGTATCTGAACTTGTCAGAGATTTGGAATGCATGGCTAGGCTTAAAAAGGCCCTTGTGGTTGTTAGCCTAGTAAACACTTATAAACCTATAGATGTGTCATGTCTGTTGGGTGAGGCAGTAGGTCAGGAGTTGAATCCAGAATTCATGGAGGACAAAGAAGATGAGGCAAAAGAAAGGGAGACCAAATCTGACAAAGTCAGTAAGGAGCAATGAGGAAAACTGTGCTCTTCAATCGAGATGCTTTCTGAAGAAATTTGGGGATTAGTGGTAACAGGGGTAGGAGTAAAGGAGACTGGGGGGCCAATTGTAAAGTACAACATCTCTTGGTGACTTCCCTGGTGGGGAGATCATGGCAAAGAATCTGCTGGACTTGTTGTTGAGGGGAGATGCAAAGAGATTGCATTGTGGTTTTCCACATCAATGGAATATCCGTTCTGCAACCTTTATAATGGAGGACCACTCGTAAGACACTGAAATGGACCTGCTTAACTTGTCTGCAATCATGTTACATTTCCCTGCAATGTGCATTGCTATCAGAAATTGATTGGATGAGATTGCCACTGCCATACTCTCATAGTTTCTCGATACAGGGGGTACGAGTTGGTTCCCTTTTGTTTGTTGATGTACTAGACCACTGACATATTGTCTGTGTGGATCACAATAGTCCCAGTGGGAAGAGTGACTTGAAAGGCCTGCAATGCTAGGGGGGCAGCTTTCATTTCCAGGACATTGATATGTTAGTTGGACTCTTCGGCGGACCATGTGCTTTGGACTGTCTTTCCCAAGAAGTGCCCCCCAACCAGATCTAGGAGGCATCCATTGTCACTACAGCCTTGCGTTGGGGAAGAACAAAGGAACAAAAAGGGAACAATCTTGTTGTACTTGACTGGAGTGTATCCATCACAAAAGGTAATTTCTGCAAGCCTGTGTTATTTTGATTTGCCTGACTAAAGGTTGGTAGAGAATGGACCATTGAGTTTCCAATGTCCACTGAAGAATCCTCATATGGTACATTGCCAGTGGTGCCAAGATGACTGCCGCTGGCATGGATCCCAACGTTTGAAGGATCAGTAGAGCTGAAAGAGAACTTTGAATGATCTTTCTGACCTGGAACTGAATAGTCTGAACTCTCAACAGAGGGAAAGAGGCTGTTTGGCTGATCATACTGAGGACGGCACAGATGAATTCCAATATCTGTGTTGGTCTGAGATGGGATTTGTTGTCACTGATTGAAATCCCCAAGTGGGAACATAACTGGAGTATTTAATCTCCAGCTAGAATCAGATGATGCCTGGTCGGATTGGTTATGAGTCAGTCATCTAGATATGGAAACACCTGGAATTGCATTACTAGCTGAGTTAAGTACAAACTTGCAGTATTAAAGATTATACTGCATTTTATTTTTCTGTCTATTTAATTGCTTCATTGAATATTGTGGTCTGTGTCTCTCTGTAGTTATTTATTTTTCTATTTAATTGTTTCATAGAATACTGTGGTCTCTCTATCTCTCTCTCTCTCTCTCTCTCTGCAGTTAGTGGGGGCTACTGTGTTTCACTTCACTGATATTCAGTGTTAAACTCTTAGCCTAGAGGGTTTCTCTGTATTTATAAGTGTTAGCCACATATCTTTGAGTTTATTACTATGCAATATCTGAGTTGATTGGCTTCTGCTACATACCTACAATCAACTGCATTGCTTCTTTGTATTTTATTTTTCTATTTAATTGCTTCATTGAATATTGTGGTCTGTGTCTCTCTGTAGTTATTTATTTTTCTATTTAATTGTTTCATAAAAATACTGTGGTCTCTCTCTCTCTCTCTCTCTCTCTCTCTGCAGTTAGTGGGGGCTATTGTGTTTCACTTTATTGATATTCAGTGTTATACTCTTAGCCTAGATGGTTTCTCTGTATTTATAGGTGTTAGTCACATATCTTTGAAGTTATTACTGCTCAATATCTGAGTTTTTTGGCTTCTGCTACATACCTACAATCAACTGCATTACTAGCTGAGTTAAGTACAAACTTGCAGTGTTAAAGATTGTACTGCATTTATTTTTCTATGTATTTAATTGTTTCATTGAATAGTGTGGTCTGTGTCTCTCTGTAGTTATTTATTTTTCTATTTAATTGCTTCATAGAATACTGTGGTCTCTCCCTCTCTCTCTCTCTGCAGTTAGTGGGGGCTATTGTGTTTCACTTCATTGATATTCAATGTTAAACTCTTAGCCTCGAGGGTTTCTCTGTATTTATAAGTGTTAGTCACATATCTTTGAATTTATTACTGCTCAATATCTGAGTTGTTTGGCTTCTGTACATACCTACAATCAACTGCATTACTAGCTGAGTTAAGTACAAACTTGCAGTGTTAAAGATTGTACTGCATTTTATTTTTCTGTCTATTTAATTGTTTCATTGAATATTGCTGTCTGTGTCTCTCTGTAGTTATTTATTTTTCTATTTAATTGTTTCATAGAATACTGTGGTCTCTCTCTCTCTCTCTCTCTCTGCAGTTAGTGGGAGCTATTGTGTTTCACTTCATTGATATTCAGTGTTAAACTCTTAGCCTAGAGGGTTTCTCTGTGTTAATCACATATCTTTGAATTTATTACTGCTCAATATCTGAGTTGTTTGGCTTCTGCTGCATACCTACAATAAACTGCATTACTAGCTGAGTTAAGTACAAACTTGAAGTGTTAAAGATTGTAATGCATTTTAATTTTCTATTTAATTGTTTCATTGAATATTGTTGTCTGTGTCTCTCTGTAGTTATTCATTTATCTATTTAATTGTTTTATAGACTATTGTGGTCTCTCTCTCTCTGCAGTTAGTTTCCCACCCTCCCTCCCTCCCTGTTCTTGTTCTGGTATTAATCTTGGTGGCTTTGGAATTGCCCGCCCCTCCTGTAAATTTGTGTTTGAGCACTCCTCCTGGGTCTATTTAATTTGCTCACTCAATCGAGTACAGTGAGATCATATTTTGACTTCAGACACTCCTTCTAGTCCCATCTGTTCAGCTCTATCCCAGCTCTATTCCAGTCTAGTGTCACTAGCTCATTCTACCTAATACAGAGAGAACATTTGTGAAGGGCAAGCCACTTAAGTCCTTAATTTTGAATTATCTTGTTTCTCCTTTCTTCATTTCCACTTTACAAAAAAAAACATTCTAAGCTTGTTTTCTGCTTTTCCTGTAACACGTATAGTCCAGATACATATTTGCT
This sequence comes from Protopterus annectens, assembly GCF_019279795.1. Taxonomy (NCBI): domain Eukaryota; kingdom Metazoa; phylum Chordata; order Ceratodontiformes; family Protopteridae; genus Protopterus; species Protopterus annectens. Next base: position 686,700,363 of record NC_056728.1, on the reverse strand, counting down.
GTATCCAGGACTGTTTGTAAGCTTCTGAGCCCCCCCAAGCCTTTCTGTGTTGGAGGGAAGCCTTCTAGCTTATCAGTAGGAGTGGTAAGCATTAGGTAGCCTATCAACCACAAGAGTGGTTTCTGGCCCAGAAATTGTAGTTTATTGGTCATTTGGCAGTTTTTCCATGTCTTTCAACTTTCTGGTTTAAAAGCCCATGTTTTCGCTTGTTTCCCACCTTTCCTGTAACTAGTCTAGTCCAGATACAGATTTGCTGTATTCAGGACTGTTTGTAAGCTTCTGAGCCCCCCAATCCTTTCTGTGATGGAGAAAAGCCTTCTAGCTTATCATTGGGAGTGGTAAGCACTAAGTAACATATCTACCACAACAGTGGCTTCTGTCCCAGAAATTGTAGTTTAATGGCTGTTTGGGCAGTTTTTCTATCTCTTTCAACCTTCTGGTTTAAAAGTCCATGTTTGTGCTTGTTTCCCACCTTTCCTGTAACTAGTCTAGTCCAGATACAGATTTGCTGTATCCAGCACTGTCTGTAAGCTTCTGAGCCCCACAGGCCTTTCTGTGTTGGAGGGAAGCCTTCTAGCTTATCAGTGGAGTGGTAAGCACCAGGCAGCCTATCTACCACAGGAGTGGTTTCTGGCCCAGAAATAGTAGTTTATTGGCCGTTTGGGCAGTTTTTCCATCTCTTTCAACTTACAGGTTTAAAAAGCCTGCATTTGTGCTTCATTCTCATCTTTCTTGTAACTAGTCTAGTCCAGATACAGATTTGCTGTATCCAGGACTGTTTGTAAGCTTCTGAGCTCCCCAAGCCTTTCTGTGTTGGAGGGAAGCCTTCTACCTTATCAGAGGGAGTGGTAAGCACTAGGTAGCCTATCTATCACAAGAGTGGTTTCTGGCCCAAAAAATGTAGTTTATTGGCCATTTGGGCAGTTTTTCCATCTCTTTCAACCTTCTGGTTTAAAAGCCTGCATTTGTGCTTGTTTCCCACATTTCCTGTAACTAGTCTAGTCTAGATACAGATTTGCTGTATCCAGGACTGGTTGTAAGCTTCCGAGCCCTCCAAGCCTTTCTGTGTTGGAGGGAAGCCTTCTAGCTTATCAGTGGGAGTGGTAAGCACTAGGTTGCCTATCTACCACAAGATCCAGGTACAGATTCTTAGTTTTAGCACTTGCAGTTGCTTATTCGTGCTCAGCACTTGTTCAGAACTTGTTGTTAGCACTAAATAAGCTACAAATTACTACAGCACTCAACCTTCCTCTTTACCTAGAGGAAAGCAGTTTTTGTACTTACTTTCCTCACTTGTTTAGAGAAAAACAGCTTGTATACTCACTTTCTTCACTTGTCTAGAGGAAAGTAGTTTTTTATTCAGGCATGTCCAAGGGTCAGCTCCCAGTGTTCTCTCCTGTCTATCTGATTAATCTGGGCATCTTGGGGCAATGTAGCAATTACCTCATGTACACAGACAACCCTCTCCTCCTACCACCCAACACCACAAACTGTGAGAGATGTACTTATCTAGCCAAACTGGAGGTAAAGCTCTCTCCAACCAAGACTGAACTTGACAGTCAAGAGGAGAAGGTAAACACCTGCACCACACCACACTCATCACATAGTCCCACTAAACCTACACCACCAAAATCCACACATAAAAACACAAAAACATTTGTGGAGGCTCTCAATAATAATCTGCTCAAGCAACAGAGAAGTCCAAAGCAGAAATGCAAGCATCCTCCACCCCCCAACACAACCCATATGCCACATAGCCCAGAGACTCAGTTGGCCAATAAAACCACAGCCCATAAGGCAAAACAACATACCCAGCACACTAGTCATAGGGGACTCTATAGTCAGGCACACTGATGTCCCACTTACCAGGCTAAACAAGGAGAAGTTTACTGTCAGCTGCCTGTCAGGTGCCAGGATCCACCACATAACCCACACACTCAGGTCACTCCACAACAAGTACAAATATGACACTGTCATTGTCCATGTTGGTGTGAATGGTCTGAGATGTACTTCCCTGAACTACATGAAAAGAGACATGGAAGAGCTCTCCGATCATGTAGCCCAGGCAGGTATGACCCTAGCCCTGAGTAGCATCCTGCCATCACCCAGAATGATACTGCAGTACAAGGACAAAATGATGGACTTCAACAATTGACTAAGCTTCTGGTGTCATTCTAAGGGGATCCAGTATCTGTCTGCCTGGAACGACATGGTTGACAGACCACAATGCTTTGCAAGAGATGGCCTGCACCTGTTGCCCCTGGGATTCCGGATACTGGCTATGGGTCTTGCCTCCCCTATAGTGCCTTTTTTAGGCATGGTTCAAATGACAAATTCACCACCATAACAGGAACAGGCAAGCAAAAACTGAGGGTAATGCTACTCAATGCTAGATGCCTAAATCTCAAAATGCACTCACTCATGGTCCTCCTTAAAATGGAGAACATCGATATCTGTGCAGTGACTGAGACTTGGTTCAAGGCTCTAGAGAGCATCCCTGCATTACTAGGCTATAACTCATACCACACTTTTCGGCCATATAACCTGGACCAGAACACCAAAGGTGGAGGTGTGTCCATATTCATTAAGGATATCCACACCTCCAGGCTAGTTACACAGCATAATGCATCCATGGTTATCCAAGTGCAACTAACTCTGGGCAAAACTGCAATCTAAATTGTAGCTTGATACAGATCCCCCACCATGGCCCAGGATTCCCACTCCTCTTTTCTTGATATACTGGAAAATATTACGGTTCAACCAAACACCCTAATAATGGGCGATTTCAACTACCCCACCATTAACTGGGAAAACTACTCATGTACCAACTCCTTTGCTCAACGCTTTCTGGGATTCATAAATTCCAATGCCCTAGATCAACTTATCCATACCCTCACCAGGGGCAACAATATCCTAGACCTAGTCATTACCAACATGAGTGACTAGTGTTCCACACCTGAAGTCAACTCCTCGTTGGTCAGATTCAACCATAAGCTAATCACCCTAGATATCCGCATCCCACCCCCACCCATCATTAAGGAGACCACAGTAAAAAATGTCTCCAAAGCCAACTTCATGCTTCTTAATAGAGAAGTAGTGAACTTCATGACCCCCATGCAGATGGACAATACAGTTATGACTGCTGAATCCTACACAAATGCACTGTATAAGCACTTACACGGGTGCATGGATTGTGCTATCCCAAACAGAACCAAGATGCTATCCTCCAAAAAAAGGAAGCCAGTCTGGTGGTCCCCTGCCATAAACAAACTCTACAACAGAAGGAAGAAACTGTTGCAAAAGAGAGTAAAATCCCATGAGTGGAGGAGCTCCCTGGTCAGTCTCAGTAAGAAGCTGAGATCCCTTATAAGATCCTCCAAAGCTAGCTACGAAAACAAAATTGCCACTGATTCTAAGGTCCACCATAAAGCATTCTATAGCTATGTCAAGAATCTCAATGGCAACACCCAGATCTGCTCTGAGTTACAGCACAATGGCATGAAAATTACAGCACCAACTGATATTTCCAACATCCTGGCAGATAGGTTCAGTGCTAACTTTACCCCCTCTCTCACCCCCCTAAAGGGCCCATATCTGTACAGGAAGAATGCAGAGTCCCTGTAATCACATCTATGCAGGAAAAAGCTGCACTCTCTACAACCAAAAAAGCAGCATCCATGGGACCGGACAACATCCCAGGCTGCGTTTTACATGAACTTCAGAATGAACTGGCTCCCCACCTAAGCACCATGTTCAGTCATAGTCTCATGACAGGCTATGTGTCCACTGAATGGTGCACAGCAACAGTTATCCCACTCCACAAAGGGGGAGCCACCACTGATCCTGGGAACTATCGCCCTATTAGCCTACAAACCTGGTCTACAAGGCCATGGAATGTATCATCATGGAACTCATAAACAAAGATATTGGTAACCTCCAAACTTTGGACCCCACCCAGTTTGGGTTTGTAAACGGCAGAGCGTGTCTTCTGAACCCAATCCACTTCTTTGACGCAGTCACCAAAGCCATAGATGAAGGTAAGGTGGTTCACACAGCCTATCTTGACCTCACCAAGGCTTTCAACACCATCCCTCATTCTGGAATTATAGCTAAACTCACTAAACTTGGTATAAATCCCTACATCACAAGATGGGTTGCCAACTGGCTTACTGACAGTACCCACACTGTAAAAGTTCCAGGCTCCAAATCTGACTTCAGACCAGTCCAGTGTCAAGTGGAGTACCACAGGGTTCAATCCTGGGACCTCTCCTGTTTGATATCTACTTCTCTGAAGTACAGGCTAACACAGAAGGTATCTGGCTAATGAAGTAGGAGCCATAGTTGAGTCCCCAAATGATGTGGACATCCTACAGAAGGGCCTCACTGAGACAGATGCCTGGTGTCAGAGGCATGGCCTCAAGCTCAATGCCAAAAAGTGCATTGTCACCCCCTTTGGTAAAAACTCTGTACCCGTGAACTGCCACATAAATGGCAGTTTACTTAATGCCGAATGTGTGATAAGAGACCTTGGGACCCAGGTGGACACTAGTCTCTCCTTTGATAATCACATCGCCACAGTAGTCAGGAAATCACACATCATCACAAAAGGGTTCTCATCCAGCAAAAAAGAGGTCATTGTTCCCCACTACTCGGCACTCATTAGACCCATTATAGAGTACAACGCCCCTTTTGGAATGTACCTCACAAGACATTTGCAGCAGATGGGAAGGCCACAGAAGTACCTCACAAAGAGGATTACTGGACTCAAACAGATGCCCTACACTGACCATCTCAAAAAACTTCAGCTTTACTCTGTAGCATATTGCCTACTCTGTGGAGATCTCTGTCTAACATATAAAGCTATGTTAAACCCAGTGCTGTTGGACATGCTACACCTAAAGACATCCCAATCCCTCTGAGCTACATGCTGTAGGGACTTAAACCTTGTCACCACAATAAACAGGACATGCTGGAGGGATAGATTCCTGTCCCAGAGACTTCCTATAGTCTGGAACAAGCTACCCATCTATGTCAAGCAAAGTACCTCATTAGCACTCTTCAAGAAAAAATCTTGATGAGTGGATGGAAAATAGGAAATACACCACAGGGATAACTTCTGTGGCTCTGCTCGACAGGGGCACAGGAAATTAACTTTCTTGGGTGGTGTGAGCCAGGGAACCTTGTTGGCTAGGCTTCTTAGGCCCTTGGGCCGATAGCCTAGTACCTACCTATGAACCTATGAATCCCTGCAGTCTCAAGTGAGCTGCCACTACTGCCATGCACTTGGTGAATACCCTCAGGGCTGTGGTGGGACCAAAGAGCAGAGCTCTGAATTGGTATTGTCTGGCTCCCAGCTGGAAGTGTATATATCTTCTGTATCATCTATTCATTTTGATATGATAGTATGCATCCTGAAGATCTATTAAACATATCCAGTTGTCCTTGTGCAGAAAAGGTAGAATGGACTGAATCATGACCATCCAGACCTTTCTATACTAAACCGATTGATTCAGATTGCTGAGATCCAAAATTTGGTCTCCAGTCCCCTATTTTCTTTGGTACTAAAAAGGATCTTAAGTAAGTTCTAGACTTTTTCTGGTCTTGGGGGACTTCTTGGATGACTCTTTTTTTCTAGCAGCTTATTTCTAGTGATGCTGCTTTCCTCTGATTGGGTGGAACATCTAGAAAGTTGTTTGCTACTAGTGGGCACGGATGAGAAAAGGCTGTTATATAACCTCTGGATGTTATCCTCCTCACCAATGAATTTTTTGTAATTTCTAGCCAGGCTCTCTGGTGCAGGGATAAATGACTCCCAACTGCCTCCAGAGATGGCTAGTCAAGAGCCCTGATAGGATCTGTCAGAGAATGTATCCCTAGATCCCTGGTTATGCAAACCACCTCTTCCGTGGGATGGCATCTTTCATTAGTGTTCCTCCTCTGCCTCTGGGGGAACTGTCTCCATGTGGATCTTGGAAGGGACCCTGTGATTTTTTGAACCACATTTACCATCTGCTTTGCTGGTTCCTAGAAAAGGTCCATTGAAGGGTTGAAAAACATACTCCCACAGCAGACAGGGATTTTCTTTCCTGCTCACACCTAAAGAGTGTGTCTTTTACTTTAGGGACAAATAAGGAGCTTCTGTCAAAGGAAGCATTGATGAAGGAAGATATGAAGGGTTCCGCAAAGTCACACAAGCACATCCAGGCAAGTCTCCTGATGGAAATGCCTGAACCTGTCGCCCATGAGGTATCTTCAGCTGCATAGGAGATAAGCCTCATGGATGAGTTTGAAATGGACTGAAGGGCAGCCAACTGTGAGGCAATAGTGCTCTCTGCCTTGGAAGATATGGTCCCAGTGAGGGATTCATTAAGTTCTTTAATCAAATCTTTCTGGAGTCTCGTGAAGTGTGCCAAATAAATCAGTGAATGAAGAGCAAAGGTCGTCAAAGCATAGACATGCTTCCCAAATTTGTCAAGCACCCTAGACTTCCTGTTAGGGAGGGTTGACAGAGGAACTTTTTACCTCTAGTTCCTTCTTTGTGGCTGCTGCTATGACCATGGCATCAACTGGTTCTCCCTTGCTCCTATACTCTCTGTCCTTTGGTTTGGCCAGAATCCTATCTGGTCTCTTGGGAATTGGCTTGATGCTGTTAGGCTCCTTCCACACCCATTAGGAGACCAAATCAATGAGCTTATCGGTGGGGGAAGTCACCCAGGAGGTAGACGGGCTAACTTCAAAAGCCTCCAAGAATACTGACTCCTCTTGGGAAGGGTTGTCATGAGATCAACCGTCCCTTTGCTTTAGGAGTTCTAGGATGTCTCTAAATGAGACACTATAAGGTGGTGATCTCAGGGACCCTTCCCCCACATCAAAGTCTGTATCTTCTGTGACAAACTCTTGTGGAGAGTCCAAGTGCCTCCTTTTGCTTTTTTCTTCCCGGGAACTTCTTTGGTGGGATGCCTGGAAAAGTGTCAGAAGAAATTAGTATACCCTGCTGGGTATCCTGGTGACTAACTTAGTCTGGCTGCCCCAGTGGCACAATTGGTTGAGTCTCTAGCTGTAGAGACAGAGGGGGTTGGATAGTTGGAGCCGAAGAGGAAAGAGAAATCTGAACTTTAGGAACACAGAAAGCTCTCTCCACTACCTCGAATACAGACAGCCTCAGACAGAGGGAGACAAATGGATCCAAGAAGACATGTTTATGGACCATAGGATCCCTCCTTTCCAAAGGCAGACTACTCAAGGAGGGAGCCGGAGCTAAGCTATCTAGCACTGAAGCTCTGAGGGGCAGAGATGGCATAGACAGCTTTAAAGTCAACTCCAACATCCCAGATCCGGCACCAACGCTACAGCTCCGAGAGTCATACGGTCCGAAGTACTCAACGCCGATCCACTCGAAGTCACCAATGGAGTCAAACATACCAATATCTTTGGATCTGACATGGATGACTCTGGCATCTTCAGATCCAATGGCTCCAAAGCCAATGGCCAGATTGGAGAAGGCACCAATAATGGGGGAGTAGTACTAATAATGGTTTCCAGACCTGATGAGGTGGGAGCCATAAGAATCCCCATTTGAATCTGCATCAAGAGGAATTTCCTCATCATCCTGTCCACATCAGGTTTGGTCAAACTTCTGGAAGAACACATAGAAGATGATGTCAAAGATGATCTGGAATGGTGATGCTTTGGAGACCAGTCCAAAATGGAGGAAGGTAGCTGAGAGAAAATTGGATCCGATCCAGGACAAACTGTAGCGATCAGATCCTCTGTGAATTTTCTGGTCTAGACTTCAGATCTAAAGATGTCAGATCTGAAGCTTTAGAAATTTTACAAGGAGGTTCAGAACCCAGATCAGAAGTAGTGGTTGGATCCGGGGAGCTCTTCCTTGAATCCTTTTTGTCAGATTTCTTGGGGGTTTCAGCCCCAGATGATGTTGATTCAGATATAGAGGTAAGCAAACCTCTTGGGATTAATTTATTTTTCCTATCAGTCAAGGGTCTAGGGTTAAAAAGTCTTGCAAATGTCACAGTTAAGAGTCAAGATGTGCTGTGCCTAAACAATATATGCATTTGGAATGCATGTACTATATCGGGATTTTATGGCCAGAGGTCGTACATTTTTTAAAACCCAAAGGCTTCTCAGACATTTTTTTTAACCCCTATACACTAATACTATACAAAAAGAAATAAGCAAAGTTTTTTTTTTAATAATAGTAGAAAGGGAAAAGGGGAAAAAATTACCAACAATGGTAATTAAAGATGTACTAAAAAGTACGTAAAACAGGAAATACCAATGATGGTAATTAAGAATTACACAAGTAAGGAAAAAGTAAGTGGTAAAAGGGAGGAAGCACTATAAAGGCGTAAATATTATAAAGAAGATAAGTTTATAAAAGTATAAAGTTATAGACTTATAATGGAAGATATTAACTCCCAAGGAAAAAAGTCACTATACTCGAGAGTATACAGTGACCATGTCCATACGCTAAGGCGGCAAATGAGATCTGAGGCATGTTGGGTCACTAGGGCATTATGGGTAAGTGAGGAGCTCGAGAGTTTCAGTGTTCCACGAGTCGGAAGAAGTGGGCGAAGTTGGATCTGAGGGCTGGATCCAAATGCAACAGCTGAGTAATGAATGAAAATGAGAACATATCTTGTATTTTACAAAGATTTTTATTAAACAAGCCATGCATATTTCCGTTGATAGGGTAGAACATGCTTGATGTAATACACAAGGTAAGTGTCATAACTGTGACTGGATAATTTAAACTAAACAAGTAGGAAAGGCCTATTTTGTTTTAAATGTATACTTCTGCAGGGTATACGACACAAGAATTATACATGAATAAAAGTAGTTTAAAATTTTCATCAAGGTACAATAGCAGTAATCAATGTGGATGGTGTGGATGGGTGCACTTTTACTCACTTGTAGTTTCATTTAACTATGTGGGTTTTGCTCTTCTATTCTAACTGTACCCACAAAGGCAGCTACATGTGCCCCCGAGGAAAGGGCCATTGTTAAGTTTCATGCCCATGGGGAGCTCATGCGGAGAAGCTAGCATTGTCGATCCAGAAGCAACATTACTTCCTTTTGAGTGAATGGGATTAGCATTCACATACTGAAGGATGGACCAGCCTTGACCATAAATTTTAAAGCCCCAAATAACACTGATGTTGAGACTGGGGAGGATCTTGATGTTGAAAGGCTAACCCTGGAAATGGAATGGTTGAATCCAATGATGTGGGTACCAACCTTGACCCTGGGACACTGACTCTTGATGTTTACATTGAAGCATCCCAATAATGTTGATCTTGATGTCAGCAATCCTGGTGCTGACAACATTATAAAAACTGGTGTGGTTGATTCTGAAGGTTGCTCCCCCCAAAACTGCGATCTATGTCCACTTTGACAATTGCATTGACATTATCCCTAAACTATGGAGTTAGCTGTTGGCCTGATATGGACCAGTAGAATGATGATTGGAGCAGAAGTAGCAAATCTGGTAGACAGGGAGCTCTTTTCACCTCAATGTTAGTGTGGAAGGAGATCTAGGACCAGTGCACTGTACTGACAAAAATACCTGCCACATCTTAGCACAGTTGAGCTAAAGTAGAATGACTGGACTTGACTGACCTAACAGGGCGCATTCTAAGATTTCTCAGTTTAGGCTTAGAGGCAAGGGAGGAAATGCTATTTGGTTAAGGTCCAGGGATGGGATTTTCCTTAGATACAGTTGGCATGGAAGGGGGGGGTAGAATCCCTTGGTCTAAACTTCTCAAAAGGAATAGCCAGTTCTGACTCAGAGGGAGCAACTCTCTTCTTGCACTCCACAAATCTGATGGGGACACAGACAGAAGTGGATGGAGGAAGCCCTCAGCATCTTGGGAGTAAGAGCGTCCTTGAGCTTTTTTAAGTCCAGCCAGTTGCTTTTATATTTTTGGGTGGAATGTGTTTGTCTTGTGGGTGAATTTACACCTCACACTTACAAATTTTAAATTCTTTAGACTTTCTCTATTCCATAATGATAGAAAAAACAATGATAACAAGTCTGCCACAAAGCAAACACCAAAGGATGTTGGTAAAGATACAAGAATAATAAAATGACAAATCCCTTTACCATAGATATAGAGATTTTTACAAAACAAGCAGCATTGAAAAAACAACTCAAAAATTTTGGAAAGACTTAATATAAATAACTGCAAATAAGCAACACTTCTAATAAGGAAATCCTATGCTCAAAGGAACAACTTGATGGAAAAAATATTATATAGCAGGAAGTAGGGAAGTGGAACCAGCTACAAACTATTTAAAAAGGCAGAAAAAAGGAAAGAACTGACCTGAATTCTTAACAGAAATGTTGATCAATCAACGAAAGAGAACAATAAGTATGCTTATGGAAGGAATAAGTACAGAAACAACACCGGCAGTGAAATATGTGACTGATAGGCTGAGGCCATTCTCACCAGTTAGGCAACTGTAAGGACAGCTCATGAGATATGGAAAAGCGTCATTAATACAGGTGCATTGCAGGAAGAGGAGGGTCTATTTAGCCTGGAAAAGTTTTTAATGTAGATCCAAGTCCTCCTAGTCTTAGTCCTGAAGATAAAGGTAAACAAGATGGAACTCAAATCCCAGCCCATGCCTTATACTTATATCTCATTAATAGTAGCTTCATTTCAAAATTCAGTTGTAGTGACTGATGGATAACTCATCAGTCCTTTTCATCAAATTACTCCTCAGTAGTGAGCATCAAGATGGCAGCTATGTTCTAATGAGGCTATAACTGGAGTGAGGTTCCATGCTGCTGTCAGCTAGCAAATAGCTCTGATCTGAGCCCACACAAGAATGACACGCATTCTCATCACTGGAGACTAATACAGTGCTTAAGAGTTACTGAAATAATGACAACTTCCTTTTGCATATCTTATATGGGATTAATTATGGCAACAATAAAGTCTGTTCATTGCAGTCTTATCCCTCATCCAAACACAAACCCCTTTACAATAACACTGAGAAAGTCCAATTCTACAGTGTCAGTAATATCATTAGCAGCAATGGCTGGTACCTATTCTACCACTGCTGTCTGCTGAAACAATTTATAAGCACATTTTAATTAATAATAATAATAATAATAATAATAATAATAATAATAATAATAATAATAATAATAATAATAATAATAATAATAATAGTTAACAACTTCCCTGTTCACTCATTGTAGTTTTGTAACACCAGCAATGCCTGGATCCCTTTATACAATATTTGAGAACCAAAGTTCAAACACAAAAACAGCAGCAGATGCATTCAAATAACAACTAGTAAGTAATAAAAAAAATACTCTAGCCTCCAATTTGTTTTAAGTGTTTTTGTCTCAAAAACCATGAGACTTCGTCAGAATACCATAATGTTCATGACTCTAAGTTAAAATACCCTTTGATCATGTGATTTGGTTAACACATACAATAAAACATCCCTTACATAAAACCAAACATTCAATTAATAACTATGGTATAAAAATAGTAAACATAAATACAAATACAAGCACATGTATAAAAAAAAAAAACATGTACAACACTAACAAGTCATTGCTTTTAACCTTAAGACACTCTGAACTTGAAATGGTATCTTTCAGCCCAGGCATTTAGTCCACCTGTAACCTTAGCTGCCATATTAATTCACAGTATTGAATAATATCACCCCATGGTTCACACTGTGGATGTTTTCTTACTTTTTCAAGTGCCCAAAATGCAAAGCAATGACCTTCAAACATTTGCACAAATTTAAATAGAGCATTATTTATGTTCCCCTTTCTAATGTCCTATATATGCTCACATATGCACTCATGGAGAGTTCTCTCCATCTTCCTACGTAGAATGCAGGACATTCTCTGCATAATGCTATATATATATATATATATATATATATATATATATATATATATATATATATATATACTTTTCTCATAGTTCATAATTTCAGTAAATTCATTTTCCATAATAAAAGAACATTGTTTACACATAACAGTATTTAAATGTGCCACTTCTTCTTATTTAATATTTCCACATTCCCACCCTCTTTTTCTAAAACTCGTTTAATATTCTTTTCTTTTCTGTTGATAAAGTAAGGCTTAACTCCTGAGCTCTTACATTTGCTTCACTAGATAAAATATTCCAGTTATTAAAAATTACCTGTTTTATGTTATAGCTAGCCAAGTTATATGTTAAAACCATAGACTTTTCACAATTTTCCCAACCCATCTCAGACTTGTTATTACATTTTATTTTTCACTTCCCCTAGTAAAAAATAAAAATGTTTATTTTCCCTTATTTGTTATAACTTCCAGGGCTATATGTGCTACCAATTTAATCGGATAACCTCTAATAATCAATACTTCATTGCATGTTTCCTTTTCCCTTTTAAACATTTCATCTTATGACACCATTTGGATAACTAATATTTTAGAGCATCTAATTCAATGATTTTAGTATTGACAATAATGTGTGCCCAGGCTGTGACAAAGGGTGATACTGCCAGCACTTCTATCTGGAATTTTGTAAATGATTGTGTGTCATTTGTGAATATCAACATGACTTGTAAAGGATGCTTCTACTGCAAATGTATTGGAACTGTATATCATTTGTATATTAAACTAGTTTGTACAGACGTGTGTTGAAAAGATATTTTATAAAGTGCTTGTGCTTAAAATGTAACCACTGCATGCCCTACTGGAACAGAACAGAAATGTGCATGGACTATTGTAACTGTTTAAATGTATGTATTTTAACAGTGGAAACTGGAATACAGGAGGTTAACTTTGGAAAAAAATAGCTGAAATTAAATTACTTTATGGCAGCTACAGACACAATGTCCATGCTGAAAAGCTTTCTGTAGTGTCTTTGGACCGAACTAATTATTACAATTGTTTTATGATGTCTAGCATCTGCCAAAGATCTGAGGTCATGTATTTTCACAGCTAGATGCTAAATAATGCTAGCTTCCATCAGTGGGGGTTTCACTGGGATAGAGTCAGATGACAAGAAATTATGTAATTCTGCTAGTTATCCCAGCAGTAATACTTGAGATATTAATTTAAGACGTCTC